>NC_133618.1:683132887-683380387 GCF_048593235.1 Sminthopsis crassicaudata
TTGTGTGTCTGAGGCCCTCTGACCTTGGCTCCTCCTGGACTCCGGGCTCAGCACACCAGCTCCCCTACAGGCCACCTTGGACTCCAGCCAATCAGCGGGTTTCCCGGGGCAGCTAATGAGCCGAGCATGGAGTGGCTGCCTTTGCATCTTTCCTGCACAAATAACCTCAGAAAGGCTCGGCCAAATGCTTGGCTGAAGTCTTGCTAAATTCAAACCCTACCATCGCCCTGAGTGACTTATCCTGGGTGAAAGCCTGCTGGCAGCACTTGGAGATCACTGCTGCCTTCTGCAGTCACTCAGCGAGCCTAACACTAACCCTAACCCCTGACCCTAACCCCTAACCCTTGCCCCTAACCCTAACCCCTAACCCTTGCCCCTAACCCTACTCTAATCCTAACCCAACTCCATGCAGGGCCAATGTCTAAAATGCCACCAAAAGGAGGTCACACTGTTTGCTCATGAAGTGATCTTCCTTTGGCAGAAAATGGGGCCCTCCCTTGTTTCCCCCTTGACCCCTGGCCCCTGTAAGTTTGGGCTCTAAAAGTTCCTGAATGTTCTTGTCCTTCCTCATTTCTGCCTCTTATGCGCGTGTCCCCCTCACGGGAAGTCTTGTCTGATGATCCTGCTAGAGATTACACTGGGGTTTGGTCCTGGCTGCCAATCACAGCTTAGGGAGGACCCGGAGCAGCTAGAACGTGTCCAGAGGAAGGGACCAGGTAGGGGGAGGGGATTTGAGATATTTAGCTCAGAGAGGAGCATGTTGGGGTATGTGTAGGTGGGGAGAGAGACAGTAGAGCTATGTCAGAATTCAAGGGGCTGCACAGGGAGGAGGGAAACCCCCAGGGCAGAATGGAAAACAGACATGGAAATGCCATGGAGTAAACTCAATAGAGAGGTCTATCCAAAATGTAGGAGCACATCTGGCAGGGGATGGGCTCCCTCTCAGGGGATTCTGCAGAGCACCTGTGGGCTACACCCAAGGAATGGGCTCCTTCGCTGGGCCCTTGAGGGCCTGGAATGGGACAGTGAGTGAATGACCCTGCTCACTCCCTCTTGGTTTGCCAGGGCCTTGCCACTGGCTCAGTTGGTGCCCCTGATGTCCTGAAGCCAACTTAAGCTGCCTTTCTATTTTCAAGACCCAGGCTAGAGCCTTTGGTCCCCCGGTACCAACCCCCCTCTCTGGGTGTTGTCTTCCCCTTTGGAAGACGGTAACTTTGAGAGCAGAAATTGCCCTGCTTCTCCATTCGTATTTCCAAGTTTTCAAAGCCCTTCTCCCTTGTACCGTGAAGCTGCCCTCCCCCAAGAGTATGAGCTCTTGGTTCCTGTGTCCGAGCCAGACTTGGGGCTCCTCACCGGTAGGAACTTCATAAGAACCATGGAGTCTGCCACAGCCCACCCTCCCAGGCTCTATCCCCCACAATGGGATGTTTGGGGCCTTGGACCTTCAGTCTAATAGCAGTCCTTCTGTATGGAGTCCAATGAATAGGATCACTCCGGGGACTTTGGGGTCTCACATCCTATCTCTTCCTGGGTGACTTTCCTGCTCTAGGCCTGTTTCTCCATATCTCAAATTGAGGTAATGCTAGGAGGCACAGTAAACATTGCCCAAGGTTGTTGGGAGCATCGAAGAAAAAACTGTGTAACATTGTTCATAAATTTGAAACTCGGGAGAAGAGAAGTAGCAGCTTCTGTACCTGGCACAGCTCCCTCCTTTCACTGAATGTATCTCCTGAGGGCTCGTGGGCCCCCGGAATCTCCCTCCCATCCCCTGAGAACAAGGATGGGAGACATCAGCACAACTCCTACCCACGGCTTTGTAGCCATCTCCGTCCTCTGAGATCCCTGTGGGAGCACTGCCAAGGAGGCCAAGGCTGAGGCTGCAGTCAGCCAGAGCCCAGCTGCCCCCGAGAAGCCCCGGCCAGCCTCCTCTGGGTGAAGCACCCTGAGCCTGAAGGGCAAAAAGTCAGTCCTAAATCCCCCCTTCTGGGGAAGTAGATTTTCTTCAAAGGGAAATGTTGGGGTGGTGCAGCAGGAATCCTAGGCTTACAAGGAACCATTTAGTGCAACACATTTTACAGTTGAGGAAACAGATTCAGAGAAAAGAAGAGGCCCTGATTCCAAAATCAGCACTCTAACCACCACCCTGTGCTGCCATCTGCTCCTGGGTTTTAGTTTTAGCTCTTTCTGCTCTGAGGACCTCAGCTCCTTCTTTATAAAGTGGGACCGGTCCATGTACCCTAAGGATCTGCTCAGAATGCGTGAGACACCCTTGGTCTCAGCAGTGTGCATGAAATCAGTTATCTGTGGTGCTGCCCCAGCCTCTCTGCTGGTCTCCCACCTTGCGTCTCCAGCTGCCTTTCAGGAATCTTGAATCGGACACCCAGCAGACATTAACATGTCCAAAACAGGATGCATTTGCTTTCCCCCAAACCCTTCCCCACCCAATTTCCCTATCACTATTGGGATCAATATCTTTCTCCCAGCCCTCCAGACTTTCAAAGTAGGAGTATTCTGGACTCCTCACTCAATCTACCAGATCCAATATGGTGCCAAGACCCATAGCATCATTCTACAGCTGTAGCCTCTCTGGTCAGTTTCACCTCTGCACCATCTCTGGTCAGTTTCACCTCTGCACCATCTCTAGTCAGTTTCATCTCTGCATCATCACTGGTCAGTTTCACCTCTGTAACATCTCTGGTCTGTACTATCTCTAGTCAGTTTCATCTCTGCATCATCACTGGTTGGTTTCAACTCTGCATCATCTCTAGTAGATTTCACCTCTGACCATCTCTGGTTGGTTTCACCTCTGTGGGCAGTTTCACCTGCGACCATCTCTAGTCAGATTCACCTCTGTACCATCTCTAGTTGGTTTCACCTCTGTACCATCTCTGGTTGGTTTCATCTCTGGTAGATTTCCCTTTGCCCTTTTCTCCACTTACTCGGTGCCCACCTTAGTAGAGACCTTCATCACCTCCTGCCTAGACTATTGTAACAGTAACAATGTTGAAGAAGAGGGTCTGTTCCTGAGTCTCTCCCCACTCCAGTCCATCCTCCATTCAGCCACCAAAACGATCTCCCTAAAACAAAGGTCCAAGCATATCACCCCCTACTCAGTGACTCCTCTAAGATCAAGTACAAAATGCTTTTTAGCATTCAAAGCCTCCACAATCTGGCTTCTTCCTGGCTTCCCATACTTGCCTCCTCTTCATACTCTGTGGTCTGTTCTCCTCTGGCCTTCTTGGTGTTAACTGTCACAAGACTCTGTCCCCCGACTCCCCACCTGTGCTCTATGGCCGCTACGCTCTCCCCTCCTCTGCTCTGTGGCTTCTCTGACATCCTTCTAAACTTAGTTCAAATCCTACTTTCTGCAAAAGAATTTTCCTGGCCCCTCACCCTGACTCCCAATGCCCTGCTTGTGCTTTTCCTCTTCCACTGACTGCGGTAACATCTCTGTTTGCCTAGTCTCCCTTCAGACTGTTCCTTTGGGACAGGAGTGTTTTTAATTTTTGTTGCTTGCTAAACCCCTAGTCCAGTGCTGGGCACACAGCAGGCGCCCAATAAATGCTTATTGATGGAGTAACTGGTCGAACTGGGCCTGGACTAAGCCTGCCCTGGGGCTGTGCTGCCGGCCGCAGAGGAAGGGCAGCCCCTTCATGGATTTCAGCCTCTCAGGAAAAGGCTGGCGAAGCTGCTCTATGCCTGCTGCCAGTTGTGTGTGAGTTATCTCAGCTCTGTTTGGTCCTGTATCCTCCCTTGTAGTACAACGTGCTTCTGTCTCTGGAGTTCTGCGTGGGGAACTGGAACATTCTTGGGAGAGATAGAGCAAGTTCTAAGAACAACATCCTTTATTTTTTATAACAATAATGCCCAGTTACACGTTAAAGCAGTTCTGAGTTCCAAATTCGAACCGCTTCTCAGGCTGCCCGCCCTGCTCTGCCCCAGAGAACAGTCCGATGTGGGTTATAAATGAAAGGAGCCCTTTAAATGCAGCACCCGGAGGGACACCAACCTGTTGAGGATGGCAGAAAGACTGCGGACAGAGCTGGGCAGGGGAGATAAAAGGGCAACACGCCTAGGGAGAAATGGGGCAGCCTCAAAGAGAGGGATAGGGCTATGGAACCTGGCTAGAGAATGGGCCTGAAGGTGGGGCCCTGATAATACACCAGAGGAGGAAGAAAGGGATCAAAAAGGGAAAGATAGGGTGGCCCCCAAGGATGCAGTGAGAGTGGGCAGGCAGAGGGACCCAAGCAGTGAGACTGGGAAAGGTGGGCAGGTCTGGGCCTGTGTTGACCAAAATGGGGGCATGATGGAACCAGGGCTAATCCTCCCAGGACCGCTAACCACCACGCCTCCATCAGGGCTTACAAGGTGCCAGCTAAGGGCATGGGGGAAGTTTGGAGAGCCGACATTCCCCTCTGAGGGGATAGACAGATGGCCTTGATGTCAGCAGTCGGGGAGGGGACAAGATCAGGAGAGGAGGGGCCTGGGATCTGGAGGCCTGAGGGGGAGCAGATAGAGCCCCTTTCAGGTCACTAGCTGCCCCTCCCCTCTCCCACATACACCTGTGTCCTTCTGCCCTGGGCCACATGGATCACCCCTATCTAACTAGGGAGTCAGCTGTTTCAGCACAGATGCAGTTGGGTTTGCAGCGGCCCACAGGATTCTAGCAGTCCCGTCGGGGTTCACATGAGATTCTCTGCTCCCTTCAAGGCTCAGCTCCAGGGTCTGATTCCCCCCAGTCCTGCTCCCCCAAAAATGTGTATTTCTTTTCCGTGGGGGGTTTTGGCCCTTTCCTTGTGCATGCCTCATAATACTTCCTTTCTTCCTCCCCTTAGGATTGCTATTCGAGGCTGTCTCTGAGTGTCATTCATTTAAAACATTCACCTGAATCTCAAAGGGCTCAAGGCTCAGGGACAGCTAGAGATGCAATGAAGTTCACGTTCTTGGAGCAGTTTAGTGTTCATAAAACCCTTCTGGAGAGATCATTAGCCCTATTTTACAGATGAAGAAATTGAGGGAGTAATGAGGTGATAGGTCCAAGATTATATTACCTGGGGGTTCTGAGCTGGGATTCAAACTAAAGTTTCTTGACTCCACATTTATTTTTATTTATTTTTTTAAAATAATACTTTTTATTTTTTAAATACATGCAAAGATGGTTTTCATCATTCACCCTTGCAAATCCGTTTGTCCAAATTTTTCTCCCTCCCTTCCTTCCACCCCCTCCCATAGACAGCAAGTAATCTAATCTCTGCTAAACATGTGCAATTCTTCTATACATATTACACATTTATCAAGCTGCACAAGGAAAATCAAATTCGAAAGGAGAAAACTGAGAAGGAAACAAACAAGCAAACAACAACAAAAGTGAAAAACCTATGTTGTGATCCACACTCAGTCTCCATAGTTCTTTCTCTGGGTGCAGATGGTTCTCTCCAACACAAGTCTGTTGGAATTGGCCTGAAGCATCTTATTGTTGGAGATAGCCATTTCCATCAGGATACATGCCCATACAGTATCATTGTTGAAGTGTACAATGATCTCCTAGTTCTGCTTGTTTCACTCAGCGTCAGTTGATGTAAATCTCTCCAGGCCTCTCTGTATTCCTCCTGCTGGTCATTTCTTACAGAGCAATAATATTCCACAACATTCATACACTGTAATTTATTCAGCCATTTCCCACTGATGGGCATCCACTCAGTTTCTGGTTTCTGGCCACTACACAAAGGGCTGCCACAAACATTTTTGCACATACAGGTCCCTTTCCCTTCTTTAAGATCTCTGAGATATAAGCCCAGTAGTAACGCTGCTGGATCAAAGGGGATGCACGGTTGGATAGCCCTTTGGGCTGAGTTCCACATTGCTCTCCAGAATGGCTGGATCATTGACTCCCAGGGTAGCATACTCTCTGCTACATGAAGAAAATTATAGACCCTCCTATCTCATGCTGGGAGGGTCCTCAGAGGGGCAAGTATCTCTATCCAGCATCAAGAACGGCTCCATAAAACAGTCATGTCACCTCCTGGCGTTGGGGACCTTCTACAGGGAGGAAGGTTCTCACCAGCTCCTGAGATGCTCAGATCTCTTTGGGGTGCCCTGCTGGCTCCTGTGCCAGACTCAGGCCGTGGGGCTTTATACACTTACACACACACACTCACACATACACACAATCACACACACACACAATCACACTCGCATACACACACAACCACACACACACACTCACACACACACTCACACACACAACACACTCACACAATCACACACACACTCACACACACACAGTCACACACAGTCACATACACACACACACATACACACACACAGTCACACACACACACAGTCACATACACACACACAGTCACACACACACTCACACACACTCACATACACACACAGTCACATACACACACACAGTCACACACACACACTCACACACACACACAATCACACTCACACAATCACACACACACACACTCATTTGTTCAGACCTGCATCAGTAACTGTCTGGACAGGGCCCAGCTTTCCAAGGCCTTGAATCAGTGATTAGGAATGGAGAGGTATCTGAGCGCTCTCTGGCCTGGAAAGACTTCCCTGTTCTGGTGGCTTATCTCCCCCCCCCCCCCCCATACACACAGACACGACTCTCCTTTTTTTTTTAAAGTTCCTTTTTAAAATTTCAATATTTGTTTTTCCAATTATATATAAAGATGATTTTTAGTATTCATTTTTGTAAGATTTTAAGTTCCAAGTTTTTCCTCCCTCCTTCCTTTATCTCCCCCTTCCCCAAACTGCAAGCAATATAAAACAGATCATTTTAAACACATTTCCATATTAGTCATGTTGTAAAAGAAAAATCAGAACAAAAGGGAAAAACCACAAGAAAAGAAAGCAAACAAAAAAAGATGAAGCAGTGTGCTTTGATGTGCATTCAGTCTCTATTGTTCTCTTTCTGGATGAAGATGACATTTTCCATCCAAGTTTATTGGAAGTGCCTTGAATCACTTGACTGTTGAGAAGGGCCACAGCCATTAGAATTGAGCTTCACATAATCTTGTTATAATGTACAATGATCTCCTGGTCCTGCTCCCTTCCCTCAGCCTCGATTCCTGTAAGTCTCTCCAGGCCTGCCTGAAATCATCCTGCTGCTCATTTCTTACAGAACAATAATATTCCTTAATATTCATATACCATAATTTACTCAACCGTTCTCCAGCTTATGGGCATCCATTTAATTTCCATTTTCTTGCCACCACAAACATTTTTCCACATGTGGGTGGGTCCCTTTCCCTCCTTTAAGATTTCTTTAGGATACAGGCCCAGCCTACACTGCTGGGTCAAAGGGTATGCCCAGTTTGATGACCCTTTGGGCAGAGTTCCAAATTTCAGATGTATTTTCTCAGGACATTTTTCTCTATTCTTTCCTCCACATAGCCCACAGGAGGTATGGGCTACCTTTAGGGTCATCCCCAGCTTGTAGTTCTTGGGTACTAGAATCTCATGTATGGCCTGCTCTCCTCCTCCTCCTTTTCCTCCCTCTCTTTCTTTTCCTTCTCTCCCTCTTCCTCCCTGTCCTCCTCTTCCTCCAGCACTTCCTCCTCCTCCTCTTCCTTTTCTTCAGTCCTGGCTCAGTTCTTTGTGCCTCTGCTCTGATGGATGAGTTCTGTGGGCTGCCAGTCTGGGGGGGGGGGGATGCTGAGAAGCACCTGGGGTACACATGCGGCCCTGGCTCTGTGTTGCCGCTGTGGAGCAGCTCAGGACCTGGAATGGAACTTGGAGGAGAGCTCAGAGGGCAAGAGTGGCTGTGGGCGTCCCAACCCTCCTGCCCCAGGTTCAGAAAGGACCCGAAGGCCAGAGGTTCTGCTTTCCCATCTAACGGGAGAAGGTTCAATGAGCTGATCACCTCTGAGACCCCCGGGGGGAAGACGCTGACCCCATGATTTGGTGACTCAGTCCTGGCCCTGCTCGGGCACCGCTAACTCTGGATGGTCTGGGCTTTCTGGAGGCAGGGATGAGCCTGGGCCAGAAGAGCTTCTGGGCGCCCAAGTGCAAATGCTTTGGGAATCCCACAGTGCAGGAGAGGGGCGTCCTGTTACCTCTTGCAACCAAATAATGAGTCTCTGTATTAGGCGCCCGTCAAGTGCAGGAGTTACAAAGAGAAGGTCAATCAACAGGCATTTAAGTGCTAGCGATGGATCGAGGCCTGTGTGCAAAGCAAGCAGAAAGGGGGGAAGAGAACCCGCAAAATCAGTGAATACATTGAACATCTCGGCACAATTTACGTTGTCACAGCCACGGACCTCCCCCTTCTGTAGCTTCTATAGAGAAACTGGATATTCAGAGGGGCGCATGTGCGTATGTGTGTGTGTCAGAGAGAGAGAGACAGAGAGAGACAGAGAGATAGAGACAGAGGTAGAGGCAGAGAGAGAGACAGAGAGAGAAAGACAGAGGAGGGAGGAGGGAAGTCTGTCTAGTGCTGAAGAGTGTGTGGATCTGATGCGTTAGGAGAGACCCAGCAGAGCAGCTCCGGAGTTTCATAACTGGGGAAGCAGGGGAAGGGGAGACGGCCAGCCACACAGTGAGGGATCCCTGGACTGGGGAAGAACATCACAGATAGAAAAGTGGTCAGAGAAGACCCCTGCAGGGGTGGGGGAAAACCCCAGATCAGAGAATGGAGAAAGCTGAGTGGGAGGGAGCAGGCTGAGGCAGGAACGGCCCAGGGACCCACTTTCACTTTGCATTGCTTCCAGGGACAGGATGGAGACGAGAAGCTGAAGCCCCTCAGCTCTGCTTCTGAGAGTGAGCCTCACTCAGCATCTCTCCTTTCTGCCTGGTGGTCCTTGCCCTGCAGAGAAGTCATCTCTTAGCTGAAGATCAGCAGGGGGCAGTAGTGAGCTTGAGGGGGAACAGCAGAGAACTACAGAAAGCAGCAGAGGAGCAGGGCAACAGAGAACAGCAGGGGGCAGCAGAGAGCACACAGGGTAGCAGAGAGCAGCAGGGGGCAGCGGAAAACAGCAGGGGGCAGCAGAGGGGCAGCAGGGGGCAGCAGAGAGCACGCAGGGCAGCAGAGAGCAGTAGGGGGCAGCAGAGATCACGCAGGGCAGCAGAGAGCAGCAGGGGGCAGCGGAAAACAGCAGGGGGCAGCAGAGATCACGCAGGGCAGCAGAGAGCAGCAGGGGGCAGCGGAAAACAGCAGGGGGCAGCAGAGATCACGCAGGGCAGCAGAGAGCAGCAGGGGGCAGCGGAGAACAGCAGGGGGCAGCAGAGAGCAGCAGCGGGCAGCAGAGAGTAGCAGGGGGCAGCAGAGGGCAGCGGAGAACAGTAGGGGGCGGCAGAGAGCAGCAGGGGGCAGCAGAGGGCAGCGGAGAACAGTAGGGGGCGGCAGAGAGCAGAGAGTTCCCGGAGCTCAGCCCCCCAGTTGCTCCTGGCTCAGGTGAAGGCCCCGGATCGCGCCTCTTCCTACATGTTCCAGAGCCGTTTCCCACGAACACCCTCCGGTCCTGGGATCCCTCAGAGCGGGACCTCGCGGCCTCCCCTCCGCGCCGCGTCCCCCCCCTTCCCCCCGGAAGCCGCCGCGAGTCCCGCGTGTTTATGTGTTTATGTGTGTGTATGTGTGTGTATGTGTGTGTGAGTGTGTGTATGTGAGTGTATGTGTGTGTGAGTGTATGTGTGTGTATGTGTGTGTGACTGTGTGTGTGTGTGACTGTGTGAGTGTGTGTATGTGACTGTGTGTGACTGTGTGTGTGTGTATGTGTGTGTGTGACTGTGAGTGTGTGTGACTGTGTGTGTATGTGTGTCTGTGTGAGTGTGTGTGTATGTGACTGTGAGTGACTGTGTGTGTGTGTGACTGTGAGTGTGTGTGACTGTGTGAGTGTGTGTATGTGACTGTGTGTGACTGTGTGTGTGTGTATGTGTGTGTGTGACTGTGAGTGTGTGTGACTGTGTGTGTATGTGTGTCTGTGTGAGTGTGTGTGTATGTGACTGTGTGTGACTGTGTGTGTGTGTATGTGTGTGTGTGACTGTGAGTGTGTGTGACTGTGTGTGTATGTGTGTCTGTGTGAGTGTGTGTGTATGTGACTGTGTGTGACTGTGTGTGTGTGTGTGAGAGTGTGTGTGTATGTGACTGTGTGTGTATGTATGTGTGTGTGTGAGTGTGTGTGACTGTGTGTGTGTGACTGTGAGTGTGTGTATGTGAGTGTGTGTGTGTGACTGTGTGAGTGCCCTTCTCGGGCATACCCGGAGCCCCGCGGCGCGTCCGAGGCCGAGTACGGACCTGCTCCCGGTCCCGCGGCTGGCTGAGCGCTCGGCGCTTCCTGCTTCTGCTCGGCACAGGACGCGTTAGCTGGGGACTCCGGAGGGCAGACTCCCTCGGCCTCGCTGGGCCGGCCCTCCCCAAGCCGCAGCCCTTTGGGGCCGCCGCTCCTGCCCTTTTGTGGCCAGTGAGGAGCCCTGACCCCGGCCCCGGGACAGCGGAAACGGGAGTTTTTCCTTCTTGGAACTCGGGCATCTAACCTTGGTCTTCAAAGAGGCTTCCGTCCCCTAGTAGTCCCAGTAGTTCAATGCACCCCCCTCCCATACACACACACTCACACACACACACAGTCACACACACACACACTCATACACACACTCACATACACACACTCACACACACAGATACACATACATACATACACACATACACACACACTCACACACACACAGTCACACACACACACACTCATACACACACTCACATACACAGATACACACACATACATACACACATACACACACACTCACAGTCACACTCACACACACTCACACACACACACAGTCACACACACACTCACATACACATACTCACACACACAGATACACACACATACATACACACATACACACACACTCACACACACACACAGTCACACAGTCACACACACACACACTCACATACACACACAGTCACATACACACACACACACTCACACACACAGTCACACACAGTCACATACACACACAGTCACACACAGTCACATACACACACTCACAGTCACACACACACACAGTCACATACACACACATACACACACAGTCACACACACACTCACACACACATACACACACAGTCACATACACACACACTCACACACACAGTCACACACAGTCACATACACACACAGTCACACACACACAGTCACATACACACACTCACATACACACACTCACACACACAGATACACACACATACATACACACATACACACAC
The DNA here is from genome assembly GCF_048593235.1 of Sminthopsis crassicaudata. Classification (NCBI taxonomy): domain Eukaryota; kingdom Metazoa; phylum Chordata; class Mammalia; order Dasyuromorphia; family Dasyuridae; genus Sminthopsis; species Sminthopsis crassicaudata. The sequence goes on from NC_133618.1 coordinate 683,144,136, forward strand.
ACTCACACAGTCACACTCACACAGTCACACACACACAGTCACACATACACACACAGTCACACACACATACACACACACTCACAGTCACACACACACAGTCACATACACACACTCACACACACTCACACACACAGATACACACACATACATACACACATACACACACACTCACACAGTCACACTCACACAGTCACACACACACAGTCACACATACACACACAGTCACACACACATACACACACACTCACAGTCACACACACACAGTCACATACACACACTCACACACACTCACACACACAGATACACACACATACATACACACACACTCACACAGTCACACTCACACAGTCACACACACACAGTCACACATACACACACAGTCACACACACATACACACACACTCACAGTCACACACACACAGTCACATACACACACTCACACACACTCACACACACAGATACACACACATACATACACACATACACACACTCACACAGTCACACTCACACAATCACACACACACAGTCACACACTCACACAGTCACACACACACAGTCACACACACTCACAGTCACACACATACACACACACTCACAGTCACATACACACACACACACAGTCACACACACACTCACACACACTCACATACACACACAGTCACACACAGTCACACACAGTCACATACACACACACTCACACAGTCACACACACACACATACTCACACACATACACTCACATACACACACTCACACACACATACACACACATACACACATGCACACACATACACACATAAACACATGCACACACATACACACACATGCACACATACACACATACATACACACACACACATACACACACACACGGTTTGTCAGACAACCCAGGGAGGAAAGAAATAAGCATTTATTAAGCGCCATTGTGTGCTAGACACCCGGTAAGCACTTCAGAAAGAGATTTCATTGGATCTTCTCAACAATCCTATGAGGCAGGCGCTTTTATCGTCACCTCCATTTTGCTACTTAAGGAACTGGGGCAAACAGAATCAATCACTTCCCCGGGATCAGACAATTAAAAAGTGTCTGAGGCAAGATTTGAACTCGGGCCTTTTGTTACTCCTGCAGAGGCAGACAGGCCTCTGGTCCGATGGACCCAGAGTCAGGAAGCTCCTAGGAGTTAGGAGCTCAAGCTTATGTGACCCCGATAAGACACTTAGCCGTACCTGCCTCAGTTTACTCATCTGTAAGGTGGGGATGATGCTAGTAACTACATTACAGAGCTGCCTGCCATGACCGTTAAGTGAGCTCATCTTTGCCTGGCACATAGTAGGCACTTTATTATTTTTTTATTATGGCTTTTTATTTACCAGATATTTGCATGGGTAATTTTATAGCAACCCTTCTGTTCCAATTTCCCCCCTCCCCCCCCCCATGGCAGGTCGACCAATACGTGTTAAATATGTTAGAGTATAAATCAAATACAATATCTGTATACATGACCAAACAGTTGTTTTGCTGTACAAAAAGGATCGGGCATTGAAACAGTGTGAATTAGCATGTGAAGGAAATCAGAAATGCAGGCGGACAAAAATAGGGGGGTAGGGAATTCTCTGTAGCGGTTCCTAGTCATCTCCCAGAGTGCTTTCGCTGGGTGTGGCTGGTGCAGTTCCTTCCTGCTCTAGTGGAACCGATCTGGTTCATCTCATTGTTGAAGAGGCCACGTCCATCAGAATCCATCCTCATGCAGTCTTGTTGTTGCTGTGTAGGATGATCTCCTGGTTCTGCTCACTCCCCTCAGCATTGGTTCCCGTAAGTCTCTCCGGGCCTCTCTAAAATCATCCTGCTGCTCATTTCTTACAGAACACTAATATTCCATAATATTCATAGACCACAATTTATTCAGCCGTTCTCCAGTGGATGGGCATCCACTCGGTTTCCAGTTTCTGGTCACCACAAAGAGGCCGTAGTGGGCACTTTATAAATGTTCTCTCCGAGGCCCTTTCCAGGTGCCTTCCTAGACAGTTTGCCCAGCCGAACACTCTTCCAAACACCCCGAGCAGCCTTCTTGCTGACATTGTGGAGCAGGCTGGTGCCTCTGCCCCTTGGTAACTGTGCCAAACTGAATTCATCCTTCTCTTCCTGCCCCCCCACCCATCTGCCCTGGGACAGACCCACCAGAGAGGCCCAGACCCCAGGCTAGCCCCACGGAGCCCAGTGTCCTGCTGGCACGCTGCTTAGCCAGGCGCCAGCCAGGGAGGGCCCCACTGACCCACGCTCAGTTGCCCATGTTCACGGTTCACTTGATAACCTCCCCCCATCCTCTCCACCCCCCATACACTTTTTGTTCCTGCCTGAGAGGTGGGGGAGCATGAGACCGGCCTCTCATAGAGGCAGGCGGGCCTGGAGGACAGATGGAACCCCAGGAAAGAGTTCAGGCAGCCCCGCTCTGAGGCCGAGCCATTTGGGAGAGGGGAGTTTTCCTAACAAGAGCTGCTCACAGTGACGAAAGCAAAGTGGGGACCCCTGCCCCAAAGAACGGGCCTTCTCCAGCTCTGCCCCCTGCAACTCCCAGCTGCCCCCATGCTGCCAGAGAAAGGCCCGGGTGGAACTGGACTTCGTCTTCCTGAGGACTCGCTCCCCTGATCCTCGGCCATGCCCAGAGCCCGGGGTCTGCCCCAGAGCAGCGCCTGATAAAGCTGAGGGGAATTTGAGGAATGATCCCTTCAGAGCAGAGTCGAGGCTGGTGAGTTCGGGCTGGCTGCCAGGGCTTGGCCGGCCTGCTGTATCTGAGGGGCCTCCCTTCACACACCCGGACTCCGGGGGCTACCCCCCATCACCGGCCCTCCTGGTAAGGTGACTGGACCCTGGAGTATTCCAGTGACCCCACCAGGGACACAGTGCAGAGGGCCGGCACTGATGGAGCTGCCTGAGCTTTGGGGGGCTTCCACACTCAGAGCCGAGGTTTTCTGGGAAAAGCAGATTTCTGTGACCAAGGTAGAGGCCAGGACGGGTAGACCTGATCCTGAGTCTGGGTCCAAGAAGCGCTGCTAAGCACAAGAAAGTAATGAATAAGGAAGCCTTGTGGGAGAGCACGGAGCCATCAGGAAATCGCAGTCAGGGCGCCCGGAGAAAAGCCACTCTGTCCTGTGTGTAGAAGCTCGGACCCTCATGGTTGCCAAGCGCCCACCTGTCAGGGCCATACTTTCCCCTGAGGCCCTTGAGCTGGTCTCAAGTGGCACCGGAACAGGGACGAGGAACTGAGAGAGAAAGGGGAGAAAGCGCCTCCAACAAGACCCAGGAGCGACGAGGGAGGGGGCCCGAAGTCCAGGTGCAGCAGGTACTGGAGGGAGAACACCTTCGTTTCATTAGAGCAGAATGGGACAGTCTCAGTCAGCAGGAAAACAGACGCAGGTTTATCTGGAGTCTGGACGAAGATAGCTAAGGAAGGGCTTCCAAACACTGAGCAATTAAAGGACTTTATGCTCTGGGTAGAGAAATGGCCCTAGTTCCGTCTCAGGGAACTCGACTGGGAAAAATGGGAGACAAGAGGAAAACAGAGGAGCGAAAGTGCAGGTAGAGGCCCGAAGCCTTCCCTGGAACAGTCGTCTCTATCTGGAACAAGCTTAAAATTGCTTCCAAACCCCTTGAAAATGTCCCATTAACTCCATGCAGGTGGATGTAGGAGCCACAAGGCAAGGCAGGGAGACTGAGAGCGCAAGTGCGCAAACAGATGCCGGGGAAGAGGAGGCTGGAAGGATTCATGAGACCGGGGGTGGACAAAGTCCTGCCAACGGCACCTTCTCGCCCCCCAAAGCCACTTAGGATAATCTAGACAAGATGGAACAAACAACAAAGAGCCAGAGTGGCGGGCGGCAGCGGACCCCCGTCCAGGGAGCTCTGGAAGCAGCTCGGCCACAGGGCCCAGACGTTCTGGTCGACGCGCAAATGCTTCGCCCAGTGCTAGAGGTTCCTGATCCCCAGAAGCTGGGAATATGCCCAGGGAACACATGCTACTGGAAGCATGGAAGACAGGAACACCCCCGGATGGGGCCAACAGTCCTCGTGGGAAAGCTTTGGAGAGGCAGTAGCAAGGTTAAAATTCTGTCCCCTTGATTGGCAACAGGTGTGGAGGACAGCTTTCGAGGGAGGGGATCGTTATACCTGGAAGCCTCCGTTTCACCAAGAACGGCAGAAAAGAGAGAGAACAAATGGGTATTAACGCCGCTTTTGAAGGTTAACTGGAACTGGAGCTTATGCTCCTCTCAATCACAATTGGACCATGACATGCGAGTCTATAGACATGGCTGATGCAGCCAGGAAAGGGGGGGCTCAGCTCCCAGAGGCCCGCCGTCCACCAAGATACTACGATACTGAGGGCTTCAGCCTTTCTGGACTGATTGGCTGGGGCATACAGAGGAGTGTCAGGGGTCTGGAGACGGCATCCACAATATCCCCCAAAGCCTCCAGGGAACGTGGGAATCCGGATTGGAGGAGGGAGAAAAAGGAGTGACGTCACGAGCTCCCAGGTGCTGGAGCCACAGCACATACAGTGGGGGAAGCCTCAGAAAGCCCGGCCACCTCCATCCAGCCCTTCCAGCATCGTTCGTAGAACTTCCTCATTAGACACACAGGCCCCTTGTCTTGCAGGACGCTGGCTCCCCAACAATCAGGAGCGGGCTGTTCCGTGCGTGAGGGACAAAGCTGCACAGAGCCGCGGGCTGAGGCCAATGGCCGGGCCACACAAACTGTTAACACGGGCCGAGGTTTTGCTTGTGCACGCCCCGATGCAGGAAGGCAGGGGAACTGATCTGCACCCCAGAACGGAACATCCAAGTGGTAATGGGGAGCTGCACGGAGAACAGAACCTGCGGCTGACCCAAGAAAAGTGGCTCAGGAAGAAGCCTCCATGGAGATATCAGAGCAGTCACAATGCCGGGGCTAACCTTTCTGATGTCCGGACTCCGGGAGAAGCGGCAGGAGAAGTTGCAAAGGAAAGCGGGATGGAATTATAGACATTTGTGCCCAATCCGCCCTGCGTTTGCACTATAGACTGGCAGATATTGGGAACAGGGAAATCAGCAGGGGAAATATTCTCTAGTCATTTCCACCCAAGATCTCAATTACGTTGTGATGCCCACTTAACTGACACCTGTGCCTTTCCATAATACTGAGTAGAACTGGAATCAAATTCGGGATAAGCTGAATGGCATGTGGGCCAACGCTGCCCTGGCTAGAGGTGGAGATTAGTTGAAAATAGACATTAGACACTGAAAACAGCAAAATTGCAATTGAGGAAAAAGGTTTGACGAATGATGTAGTGGATGTTTTGAAACAAATAAATCCTTTGAATGATATGGGAAGTATTCCGTTACAGCCCGGATCGCTCCACTCACTGCTGATGTTGGTGTGTGCGGGCAGAGGCGCCTCACTCCTTAGGCACTGGAGGATTTCCCCAGTAAATACCAGTGATAGCTTCCGTTACAAAGGGGGAAGATGTGGCGGGCCAGCGCCAGTGGAGCTGCCCGAGGCTCTGCAGGGCCAACAGCACTCTGAGAGCCGAGGTCTGCCGACAAATGCGGGCTCTTCTCTTGTGTGGGCCCAAGGGAGAGAGCGGGACCGGCTGGCCCGTGTCTGCTGGGAAGTCATGAATCAGCTTCGCGTGAGAACACTCAGGCATCGGGAAATTACCCAGTCCAGGGTTCTCAGAGAAGAGCAGCCCTCTCTCGGGTCTATAAGCTCAGACCCTCAGATTAACAAACGGACTTCTTTGCCGAAGCACCCGCCTGCCCCACGTCACGCTTTCTCCTTGGCGAGGCCTTTGAGTCACCCCCAGAATGTCCTTCTCCTCTAAAAACTAGAGTGGTTCATAAACAATGCCAGGCCAGGGCATTGGTGGAGTGCCCCTCCTCAGCCCGGTGGGTGCTCTGCCCCAGTCTCCCCCTCTGCAAGATAGAGGATTGCCCCCAGGGCTGAGGGGTCAGTCCTTCTCTCTCTGGGGCAATCAGGCATTTCTAGGTCTGACTTTGGAAGTCGAGGATGAGGTCTCCCAGCCATTTCTTCAGCTATCCCAGGAGCTCTCTGACTCCCGTCTCTGACGCATGGGAGAGAGGTCTCCATCTGTGTGCAGGATACTTCTAGTCTTTGGGCAAACTCGCCACCATCTGTGACCATGGAGCAGCCAGGTCCCGGTGATGGCTGATGCCCTCCCCATCCAGGAGTGCTTGGGACCCCCAGTTTGCTATCATTCCACTTCTTCCACAAACCAAAGTCTTCTGCAATGGACTCCCAGGATCACAAGCCCCTGGCATCCCCAAACAGAAAGCGTGGCTCTTTTCTATTTATAATCTCGGGGCTCCCCAAGGGCTCCCGAGGCTCCGTTCATTCGTACCCATCCCTCGGATTACCCTGAACTTTTCCTTTGAAAAGCCTTGAACTCTCTGCAGCCACCAGCTGCTGGAACTCTATCTTTCCAGAAATCAGCAGGAGTCAGGATCACTAAATGTCTTTATTCTACATCTTTACCGTCACCTCCAATGCCAGGTCACCAGTGCGAGTGAGCGTGAGTTCCACCACCCAAGTTTCTCTTACTCCTCCCACACAAGTCACTTCCCTCTCTTTGTCTCACCAATCAAGTCAGCACAGAACAGCTGGGGAGGGTCAACCTTAAACAAGTTAATAGGGAACAGTCCAATTGGCAATTAGTCTCACGTGCTTCATTATCCAAGTGCATTGCTCAGTTCTAGCCCTTTACATCTCCTGCTTTCTTTTGTTTTAGACCACAGGAGGTCACGCCATCCCTGACTTTTCAGGGAGATGAGAATCCCAAAAAGGAGGTGATCACGCCCCCCCTGACTTCTTAGGAGGGGAAATGAAAGCACTAAAAAGGAGATAATCACGCCCTCCCTGACATCTCAGGAAGGGAGATGAAAAGCACCAAAGAGAAGTGGGGATTTGCTAGCGGGTTTCTGGATTGAAGGGCCTTATTAGAGACAAGTATGCACAAACCCATCAGCATGGGAGTTATTACACAAGCACATAGCAATAACGCAGAGGCTATTAGTGGTGACTCTCCCCACAGTCAGTGCAGACTCGATGTGGTGTAACAAACAGGAATTGTACATGCAAGTAGTGATATAACAAACAATATAAATCAACATGGTTTTGTAAGAGATTTCCAGAAGTCCTAGAAGGAGGGTATGTAGACACCAGACACACATACCCCTTCTTCAGCAACCAAGAAATAGTCCAAAACCAATCTATTGTCCATTGCTTCACTGTTAGGGAATCCAATGATCCCCACAAGTTTTTGAAATCCCACATCAGTCTTTTTATATGTTAGGGAATCCAATGATCCCCACAAGATTTTGAAGTCCAGCAACAGTCTTATGATGCCTCAGAGAATCCAATGATTCCTGAGGACTTTCAGTCCTACAATAGTCTTATGATGTCTCAGAGAATCCAATGATTCCTGAGGATTTCAGTCCTACAATAGTCTTATGATGTCTCAGAGAATCCAATGATTCCTGAGACTTTCAAGTCCTACAATAGTCTTATGATGTCTCAGAGAATCCAATGATTCCTGAGACTTTCAAGTCCTACAATAGTCTTATGATGTCTCAGAGAATCCAATGATTCCTGAGGATTTTCAAGTCCAACAGTTTTTTGATGTCCATGGGTCAAACGCCATAACTGCCAGGTTCTTTCGGTGGTGGGCACAGTCAGCAACAGAACCACCCGATGTTTCTTGGGCCTTCTCCTTCGTTTCAAGGGTCTGCTCTGTCTCTCTCCGATGGACAAGGCGAATACGGCTCGTTGGCACCCATTTGATTCCTTCTCCATCTGTAGAGATACAAGCAAACCCTCTCCCCCAAGCAGTTAACCTATCTGGTCCCTTCCATTCACCACTTTCTGGGTCTCTCCACATCACTTGGTGATTATCTAAAGACAGTGGAGCTGCTCGCACTGGACACTGCCCTTCCGGTGAGTTATAAAACCCATCTGCTGGAGCCAGTGCATCTTTGTCAAAAATTTAAAAATTAATGGTATAGAGAACTAAATTTAGAAGTTCTCTAGGGTTACCCGTGGCTCCCCCTTTCTTTTGTTTTTGGAGGAGTGTCTTAATATCTCTGTTTCTTCTCTCTACTATTGCCTGCCCTTGAGGATTAAAGGGTATGCCCGTGGTGTGTAAAATCTTATACTGTGCACAAAAGTGTGTAAAATGTTTAGATGTATATGCAGGTCCATTGTCTGTTTTTATTGCTTGTGGAACACCCATAATTGCAAATGCTTGTATAAGGAATTCAGTGACCACTCGGGCTGTCTCTTTTGCTGCTGGCATTGCAAATGTGAATCCTGAAAAGGTGTCTACCACGACATGGATAAAAGATAGACGACCAAAAGATTTATAATGGGTCACATCCATTTGCCAAATTTCATTAGGTCTCAAACCACGAGGATTCTTCCCTGGAGGGAGTGTAGGAGCGTGGAAAGGAAGACAAGCTGTACAGCTTTTTACTATGCTCCTAGCTTCCTCTCTTGTGATTCCAAAGTTCGAGCAGCCTGATGATATTTAGAATGAGATTCTTGTGCTTCCTGAAATAAAGGAGTACTGGCCAGCATGGTTAGAAGGCTATCTGCCTTTGAATTACCATCAAAAATAGGACCTGGAAGTCCACTATGGGAGTGAACATGCAAAATATAAATCTTACCTGGATGCTTTCTCACTTGCTCTTGAAGCTCTTTAAAGAGCTGATATATATTGGAGGCTACACATTTTATTTGGGCTGTGGCAATTCTTTGTACCATACCTACTGAATAGGCCGAATCAGATATTATATTTATGTCTCCTGGATAATAAGCAAGAGCTAGAATGATTGCATACAATTCATTCTGCTGAGTGGACTGAAAAGGAGTTCTGATTATTTTCTTTATAGTTAAGTCACGAGAGTATAAAGCACAAACGTTATGTTTGGATGCATCTGTAAAGATAGTTGGTCCTTTAAGAGGAACTTTAGAAACCTTTTCTTCAAGAATCCATTGCCAATTATGTAGCAGTCTGGTTATCTTTAATGGAGATCCATGTGCAAAATTTGGAGCCATGGTTAATAAAATTTGCCACTCTGGGATGGTTTCGCAGCACACATTAACTTGTGCATTAGTATAAAAGGTGTATATCTTGTCAGGTCTTGTCCCAGATAATTGTACTGCTCGTTTAATGGCCTTTAATAAAATTCTAGCCACAAGCACTGGGTAAGGAATAAGGCTTTGTTCTGGTTGTGCTGGGAGGTTCACCCACTCAATCACACTGTCTCCTTGATGAAGGACTGCTGTGGGGGCCTCTTGTGTAGCAAAAACTGATATTTCCAAGGGTTTTTGAGTGACTCTTTCAACCACATTGGATAAAGCCAGTTCAACTTGTCTCAAAGCCTCTTGAGCTTCTTTTGTAAGCTGGCGTGGTGAATTTAAAGCACTGTCTCCCCTTAAAATGTCATATAATGGTTGCAATTGACAGGTAGTCAAGCCTAGCACGGGACGCATCCATTGGATATCTCCTATCAATTTCTGGAAGTCATTTAAGGTGTTTAGCTTCTCTGTTCTTAAGGAGAGTTTTTGTACTGTAAGCACCTTAGGATATACTTCATATCCTAAATATTGAAAAGGAGTATGTCTTTGAATCTTTTCTGAAGCTATGTGCAATTTATAATTCCTTAGTGTTTCTATGGTTTTTTGTAGACATGCTTCTAACATTTGTTCCTCAGGTGCACATCCCAATATATCATCCATGTAATGTAATAACATTACTTTTGGAAATGCTTTTCTTACTGGACTAAGAGCAGCAGCAACATACATTTGACACATAGTAGGGCTGTTTTTCATTCCCTGTGGCAAAACTGTCCATTCATATCTTTTATAAGGCTCAGCCAAATTAGCACTGAAAAAGCAAATCTTTTCATATCCTCCTTATCTAGAGGGATAGAATAGAAACAATCCTTAATGTCTATAACCCACAGAGGCCATTCTCTAGGCAACTGAGTAGGAGATGGAAGTCCAGGTTGAAGAGTTCCCATAGTTTCCATCTGTTTATTTACCTTTCTTAAATCAATCAACATTCTCCATTTTCCAGATTTCTTTTTTACAACAAATACTGGGGAATTCCAAGGACTTAGAAAAGGTTGTAAGTGTCCTTGGTCAAGTTGTTCCTGTACTATATCTAGTAAGGCCTGAATTTTATTGTTATCTAAGGGCCACTGTTCTATCCACACTGGTGTATCAGTTTTCCACTGGATAGGAACAGGTGAAAGTGTTGTCAGGCCTTCAACAGCAGCCCTGCCTAAAAAACCGAAGTACTCATTTTTAACCCTAATTGTTGTAAAATGTCTCTTCCCCACAGATTGATGGGGATTTTTTCAACTATAAAAGGAGTAAAAACTCCTGTTTCACCTTCAAATACCCATCTTAAAGGGGTAGCACTAACTTCAGCTGCTATTGATCCTCCTACCCCAGACATGTAGGTGTCTGCCTTTTTCTTTGGCCAGTGACTGGGCCAGTTGGCACCTCTAATGACTGTGCGATCTGCACCTGTGTCCACCAGTCCTTCTAATGCTATGCCATTTATATAGATGGTGAGCATAGGTCGGTCAGCTGTCACAGCTGCTGTCCAGTATATTCCTGGGTTTTTCTGCTTGGAGTCCAAACATGGGTGACTGTCACCAGGTTGCTTATTAGGAGTCTGTATCAATAAACCTGATGCTACTACTTCCCCTGGTTGATAAGTCACACATTGTCTCCCTGTGTTAGCGACTGGGATATTATCTACACATTCCCCAGTTTCCCACATCAGTGTATGAATGAACACTGTCTTGTAAGTACTCTCAGGAGGTGAAATGGTCAAGCCTACTGTGCCTGGAGGCAAGGGATCCATAGGTTGGAGAGGAACAGATTTCACCTCTCCAGGGGGTATCTCAATTGTCCCAGCTGCATACAACTCTATTCTCCCTAATTGTAGTCCCTTTCTCCCATCATGTTGCTTCCTGGCTGACTGATTGTGTAATCCCTTTCTCCCCTCAGATAGCTTCCTGGCTGATTGGTCATGTCTGGGTATTGGACTTGGAGGCACTCTCTGGGTGTGGCATCGGCTGCCATCATGCCCCAAGTGTTTTTTGCCTGGGGCCCTGGAGCTGGGCCCCTCATCCCGTTTCCCTGAATCAGTCTACACTCTGAGGCCCAATGGAGTCCTCTGTTGCATTTTGGACATGGGGTTTTGGGTCTTGTTCTCCCAGCCTGTCTTCTCACTCTGTCTCTATGCCAGCATTGAGCTTTCAGATGGCCTACTTTACCGCATTGAAAACATTGACGAGTCTCTCTGGAAACCCCTTGCCAAAAGGGATCCTGTCTCCCCATGTTGGGATCTTGGGAAGTCTGCACCATAGCCTGGCTATAAAAGGTATTTGTGCCCATTGTGGCACAGCGTCTTATGATCTCCTCTAAAGGAGCATCCCTATGTAGTCCTAGTATAATCCTTCTACAACCTACAACCTCCTTGGCATTGTCTCTAGCAAGTTGCCTCACCAAAGTGTCTGTTACTTCATTTTCACCATTAGTCTGTATGACAGCTGTCTGCAAATGTGCCACAAAATCAGCAAAAGGTTCATTTGGTCCCTGTACAATTTTTGTGTAGGTCTCACTCTTGTAATTTTTACTGGGGAGAGAAGCCCATGCTTTGATAGCAGCAGCAGAAATTTGCTCAAATGCTGTTATGGAGTAATTAATCTGTACCGAAGCGTCTGCATAAGAACCTACACCTATTAGTAGGTCATAGGTGATGGAAGTATTAACTGCACTTTGACTATTTTGTTGGGCTTGAATGTAACGAGCTGTCGTCTCCAGAAGCTGCTGGATCGCTCTCTGGGAAGAGATCTGCTGTGTCTACTCAAATCTCTCAGACAGATTCTTCTTCCTGTAGTGAACCGTTGTCTCCAGGCACTTGCTGTTAACTCTTGTCCAAAGAAGTGACTTCCCTTCCTGCAGAGAGCCCCGTCAAGCCTGATGCAATTCAGAGTCCTCTTCTTCTCCTGGAGTGCTGTCCTCTTTATCCTCCCAGAGAATGGGCGTGGGATAACGCAAGGGCTTCTGGGAAGAACCACTTCAGCCAATGGGCTTGCTCCTTCTATCAAGTCAACCTGAGTTCTCACCTTGTAATTGTCCAGAAAACCTGAATTCTCACCTTGTCACTGTCCAGACAACCTCAGTTCTCACTTAGTAATCCTAACATCTCCCCCTTTCTTTTGATTTAGAACATAGGACAGTCATGACCTTGAAACATAAATCCATCAATATGGGAAGTATTACAGATAATTACATAAATTACATAAGCACATAGTAACATAGTAACATAACACATGCTAGAAGTATATAACATAATCATAATCAAATAATCATAAATTGAAAATTTATAAATGTCCATAAGTCCATTGTCCATTAGTCTCATCTTGTGTGAGGAAGTCCAATGATTCCTGCTGGTTTTTAAAGTTCTTTAACAGTCTTCTTATTATCCATGCTCTTTCAGTGTCAGATGTGTCTTAGATCTTCTCCTTTATTTTGAGGCCTTTCTCTTTTTCTGTCTTTCTCTGATGGACAAGGCGAATATGACTTGTTGGCACCCATCTGATTTCTTCTCCTGCTGAAGAAATACAAGCAAACCCTCTCTCCCAGGCAGTTAACCTATCTAATTTCCTTCTATTTACCACTTTCTAAATCTCTTCTCATCATCTGACAATTACATTGGAGTTGTTTGCACTGGGCACAGCCCTGTTGGTTTAAAAGGCCTGTATTCTCCCCAAGTGTAATCCATTTTTGCAATCTGATTGCCTTTTGGCTCACTTATTAGGTAATCCCTTTCTGCCATGTGATTGCTTTTCTGCTGGTTGATTAAATCAGAGTCCTGGCCTTCTAAAGGTTCTTTGGGTGTAACATCAGCTGCCATCATGCCCCAAGTCTTTTTTTCCTGGGGCCCTGGACCTGGGCCCCTCATCCCATTTCCCTGAATTATTCTACACTCTGATGCCCAATGGAGTCCTCTGTTGCATTTTGGACATGGGGTTTTAGGTCTTCTCTCACCCTGTCTTCTCACTGTATCTCCATACCTACACTGAGCTCTTAGATGCCCAATTTTTCCACATTGAAAACATCGCCGAGTTTCTCTAGAAGTCCCTTGCCAGGAGGGACCCTGCCTTTCCACATTCATCATTGTCCGGGTGTAAAAAGCATTTGTTCCCACTGTAGCACAGCGTCTTATGATCTCCTCTAAAGGAGCATCTTTGTCTAATCCCCATATAATTCTTTTGCAAATCTCATTGGCATTTTCCTTAGCCAGATGTCTGGTCATTATTTCTGTAGCTGAATTTTCTCCAATAGTTCTTTTGACAGCAGTTTGCAAACGTCCCACAAAATCTGCAAAAGGTTCATTGGGACCTTGCTGTATTTTAGTGAAAGCCTCTCCGCGATCTTTCTGTCCAGGGAGGACACCCCAAGCTTTTATTGCAGCCTTAGCAATTTGTTCATATATTGTCATGGTATAATTAATCTGTTCCGAATTCTCTCCATACTGACCTTCACCAGCTAAGTGCTCAAAAGTGAATTGTGTGTTAACTCCTATTTCCAAATTGCATCTGACTTGAATTTTACATAATTCATGAAATTCCGAAAGCCATAATAAATTTTCTCCAGGTTCCAGGCATATCCTTGCTATGGATTTCCAATCATTCGGGGTTAGGACTTCATAAGACAAACCATCTAGTAACATTTTGACATAAGCTGATGTAGTCCCATAAAGGGTACAACCTTTTTTCAAATCCTTAATTTTATTCAAATCTAAAGGTGCATATCTTCTCATTTTATGACCTACAGAATCAGTATTTTCAATCACAGGATATGCATGTATAAAATCACTTATATCCTGTCCTTCTCTCTTAGCTTTAACCAATGCTTTTTCTAATCTTGTCATAGGCTTAGGCTTCTTCACAGGCAATTCTGTTTGTGTTTCTGCCTCTTCCCCTCTTTCTTCCTCCATCTCTGAAGGTGGGGTTGATGTGGGCCTGTCAATAATCTGTTCTCTAGGCAGGGTTGAAGCTTCTTCAAGAGAATCATACCATAATTCCTCATTTAAATCCTCTTGCTCTAGGGAAAGATCTTGATCTTTCCTTTTTTCCTCACACTTCCTCCTCTGTTCATTTTTAGAACTTTTCCTTTTCCTACAACTTGCTTGATAGTTTAAGGCTAATTGAACTATGTTGTAGATATAAAATACTTCTGCAGAAATTGAACGAGGCCCATTTTTTGCTTGAAATTCTTTCATTTCATATCCCACTAGCTTCCATTTATCTACATCTATCTTTTCTTCCTCTAAGAACCAAGGGGATGTGCGTCTTAATGCAGCCAAGAGTTTAGCAATCTGTACCCAGGTTACAAGTAAACTCTGCTCCTCAATTATCTTGATTATACTCTCTATAGTACTACTCCTGAATGGAGCTGAGGTTGCGTCTGGGGCTGAGGTTGAGTCGGCTGAGGTCCAGGGATTGAATATAGTTAACATCTGCCCCATTTCAGCTATAAGAGATTCCTGGTTTAGCCCTTAACAAGTTAAGTTCCTTATTTATCTATTAGCACGCTCACTTAATCTTTAACAAAGTTTCCTCGTTACTCACGGTTCTGGGTCAGAGAGACTGAGATCTGGATGGGAGGCTTTTCCACTGGAATCAGGACTGTGTCTGTCCCTGTTCGGGCGCCAAATTGCGAAGGTCTGGTCTAGCTCCTCTTGTCAGGATAAGCAAAAGTCCTTGCCCCACGTTGGGCGCCAATTGTAACGAGCTGTCGTCTCCAGAAGCTGCTGGATCGCTCTCTGGGAAGAGATCTGCTGTGTCTACTCAAATCTCTCAGACAGATTCTTCTTCCTGTAGTGAACCGTTGTCTCCAGGCAGTTGCTGTTAACTCTTGTCCAAAGAAGTGACTTCCCTTCCTGCAGAGAGCCCCGTCAAGCCTGATGCAATTCAGAGTCCTCTTCTTCTCCTGGAGTGCTGTCCTCTTTATCCTCCCAGAGAATGGGCGTGGGATAACGCAAGGGCTTCTGGGAAGAACCACTTCAGCCAATGGGCTTGCTCCTTCTATCAAGTCAACCTGAGTTCTCACCTTGTAATTGTCCAGAAAACCTGAATTCTCACCTTGTCACTGTCCAGACAACCTCAGTTCTCACTTAGTAATCCTAACACTTGAATCCTACAGAGCTCAGTAAATTCAGAAAACCACAACAAATTTTGTCCAGGTTCTAAGCACACTTTTGCAATGACTTTCCAGTCACTAGGGGTTAAGGTTTCATAAGCCAAATTGTGTATTAACATCTTAACATAATCTGATGTAGCCCCAAAGACAGTGCAAGATTTTTTCAGGTTTTTAAGGACATCCATATTAAAAGGAGCATATCTTCTACTCTCTTGACCTGCAGAATTACGCTGTTGAATCACGGGAAAAATTTGAAGTTTGAAATCATTATCTACTTCTTTTCCATTTTCAATAGCTTCAATAAGCCCTCTTTCTAATCTAGTTATAGGAGTGGGCAGTTGTTGGGGGGGGCGCTGATGATGTCACCGCCCCTCCCACTACTCCTCCTCCCTCCGTCCCTGAAGGTGGAGTGGATGTGGGCTGATCAATAATCTGCTCTCTAGGTGGGGTTGAAATTTCTTCCCAACAATCAGAGTCTACACACTCAGATTCCTCATTCAAATCCCCTTGCCCTCTGGCAATGTCCTGAGTTTGCCTATCTTCTATCTTTTATTCCTCAAGCTTCCTCCTCTGTGCCTTTTTAGAACTCTTCCTTCTTCTAAACTCTTCTTGATAGCTTAAGTCTAATAGAATCAAGTTGTATAGATAAAATACCTCTGGGAAAATTTGACAATTCCCATTTTTTGAGTAAAATTCTTTCATTTCAAGTCCCACTAGCTTCCATTTATCTATACGTAGTTTTTCTTCATTTAAGAACCAAGGGGACGTGTGAATCAATGAGTGTAAGAGATTATTCATTTGTGGGATGGGAACAAGTAAACTTTTCTCATCAATTATCTTAATTATATCCTCTATAGCATTGCTAGATGAGGCAGGGGCTGGGGTTGGAGCAGGGTCAGCTGAGGCCCAGGATTTACCTGACATCTGCCCCATCTCAGTTACTAGAGATTGCTGATTTAGTCCTTAACAAGGTAAGTTCCTTATTTCTATTAGAATATTCACCTAATCTCCTGGTCACAGGAGGACTTCGGTGGAAGTAGGGTGCCAGCCCCACGTTGGGCGCCAAATGCTGGAACTCTATCTTTCCAGAAATCAGCAGGAGTCAGGATCACTAAACGTCTTTATTCTAGATCTTTACCGTCACCTCCAACGCCAGGTCACGAGTGCAAGTGAGCGTGAGTTCCACCACCCAAGTTTCTTTTACTCCTCCCACACAAGTCACTTCCCTCTCTTTGTCTCACCTATCAAGTCAGCACAGAACAGCTGGGGAGGGTCAACCTTAAACAAGTTAATAGGGAACTGTCCAATTGGCAATTACTCTCACGTGCTTCATCATCCAAGTGCATTGCTCAGTTCTAGCCCTTTACAACCAGCGAATTGGGTAACAGGGGGAAGAGCATCTCAGTCTGGTCCTCCTGGTCCCCCAGTGACTCCTGTCTCTCCAAGCCACCCCACCTCCTTCCTTACACCCCAAAGTACATGCACAGACTGCAGTTGCCACTTTCCACTCTCTAGAGCCCAGCTGTTTTCCAGCAGGGCTTGTGAAGTATTTGGGGGGGCCTTTGTTTTGGGGTTCTTGTACAGCTAAGCATGTCTCTGCTCAATAATCCCAACTAATCTAGGATCCTGTGAGCCCCACTAGGAAGGGAGAGAGGGCAGGCACTCCACAGCACCTAGATCTCAGCAGCTACTTCAGAGTCTGCCCTGGATAACCCTCGGCCTTTCCTAGGTGGCCACACCTGTATTGTGCAGACTCACAGATGCAAATAAAACTGTCCCGACCCTCAGAGGCTTCCATTCCTGGAGAGAGGACGCTGGGATGAACCTTCTGGGGCCTCCTTGTCTGCGCCCCTGCCTTGGCCACTGCTTTACCCAGGACTTGTTCCGGAGTAGACAACACCAGTGACCCCCTTCCTTCTTTCTGTGGCAAGAAGCCGGCTGACCTCCCTCGGAGTCTGCTACATTTACTCAAAGGGAGGAGCCAGGCCCCTGAGCCGTCTTAGGGATGCGGGCACCCGAAGGGGATTAGGCAAGGGACTACCCGGGGAGCTGCCAGGAGCCCCTTGGAACCTCCTGGCCTAGGAGAGAAGCTTCAGAGCCCAGACTGTCCACGGAGGGGCAAGGACAGACATGGAGGCCAGGGAGCGGGCAGGGGCCTCCCGGCCACAGAGCTCCCAGCAGACTCCTACGTGTCCCACGGCCTACCCCGGCCTAGTCCAACCAGACGCAGAGCTCCTCACCAGGCTTTCTTTAATTGTAAAAGTAATTCCGGGCCTAATTCTCACCATGTATACATTTTTTAAGGTATTTTCTTCTGGCCTACATATGTGCACAAAGGGAGCACTCTAGTGACCACAGCACAGTGGGAGCACTTGTGTGCACACGGACGTACATGCACACACACATGTGCACACACACGATTCCAGAGCCTCCTTAAGCCAGCCTTGCTCACGCAGGAGGGGGGAGGGGCCCCTCAGTAAACTCCCCTGCACTGGACACTACTGCAGACAAAGGGCTATTTTTGCCCAAACTGACCCCACAGAATTGTGGGGAGAGGCAGACTTCGGAGTCAGCCCGTCAGATGGAGCTGTTTGGGTGTACCAGTGAAGGGCAGAAAGAAGAAAGGAGGGAAGGAGGGAGGGAGGAAGGAAAGAAAGGCACAAGGAAGGAGGAAAGAAGAAGAAAGGGAAGGAAAGAGGAAGGAAAGAGAGGGAGGAAGAAAAGAGAGGGAGGAAGGGAAGAAGGAAGGAAGAAGGGAGGAAAGAAAGAAAGGCACAGGGAGGGAAGGAAGGAAGGAAGGAAGGAAGGAAGGAAGGAAGGAAGGAAGGAAGGAAGGAAGGAAGGAAGGAAGGAAGGAAGGAAGGAAGGAGAAGGAAGGGAAGGAGGAATGAGGGAAGGACGGCCACCTCGAGAAGAAGGGGCGTTCCTGACAAGCTGATCCCCTCAGGTTTCAGGTCAGAGAGTGAGAAGGGGCAATCACAATCCGCTGAGGCGGGCAAGGCCATGCCAGAGGTCTCCCCTATTTTGGGGTGTTCAGGTGTCTTGTCAGGTCCTCAATCCTCATGTCCTTCAGCTGTACCAGGTGTTCCAGCCTATGCACTTTCATCTGTAGAATCTGGAGGAAACGCAGGTGCCCGTCAGGTGCCCGGGAGCCCATCTTGTGCCCCTCAGGTACTGGGAGCCCATCTTTTCCCCATCGGCTCGCCCAGAGCTTAGCCTGGCACATATAAGAACAATGTTTCCCGACTGACTACCCAGAGCTCCCCATTACTTAATGACTCTCTTGGCCACCTTGTACAGTCAGTGGGGGGCTGGGACAAGCATGAGTGGGCCCATTTTACAGAGTGGCCACTGAGGCTCTGCCATCTCAGCCGGGCCTTCTGCCTGAACTTTCTCCTGCCTTTGGGCTCCCCTCAGGCCTTTGGGTTCAGAGTCCGGCCCCCCTCCTTCTGGAAACGGGCCCCACGTCCACCCTGAGGATGAAGCCCCCGGCCTCTGCTTGCAGAGAGAAGCGCGCTAGCCAACTCTTCTCAGCCTGGAATGTCGGCCTCAGGGTCCAGCCCCACTGGAGCCCTCACGGAAAATGAATGCGATACTTTGTCCGCGGCTCACAGCCCAACGGGCGAGGCTGTTTTCCTTCCCATTTAACGGATAACAACTGAGGCAGAGAGAGGCGATTTGCCTGGGCCCGGATGGGTGGCGGGTGACCCATGGGGGGGGCCGTGGGCCAGGTGCTCGGGGCTCCAGAGCTCACCCACCACCCAGGCAGGTATGTTGAGGTCTGTCTCTAGTCAGAGCTGGTGAAGCATCCCAGCCCACAAATGTGGCCCTTCTTTGCTCAGAGCTTCCCGCTGGGGGCTGGGGGCTGGGCTGGAGACCACCCAGGCCCCAACTCGGGCCCAGGGAGCCCGAGAGCAGAGCCTGGGAAGGCACAGACTGGGCCCCCGTCACCCACTCTTCTCCCCCAGCTTCAGGCCCTCTCCCCCTCCTCCCCTGGCCCTACCTGCACTGTCTCCTGGAGTACGGTGAGAGCCTGCTCCTTCTCCTCCAGTAACTGCTGGAAGTTGGGCTCACTGTGCGGGCACTGGCTGAGACTCGAGTCCTGCCTAGAGAGAGGGCCGCCATTACTGCTCAGCTCAGGGCCGCAGAGACCCCTGGGGGGACCCAGAGCTGGGGGACTCAGCCGGGGGACCCAGAGCCAGGGGCCCAGAGCCAAGGACCGAGAGCCGGGGAACCCAGAGCCAGGGGCCCAGAGCCGGGGGACTCAGCTGGACCCAGAGCCGGGGGACTCAGCCGGGGGACCCAGAGCCGGGGGACTCAGCCGGGGGACCTAGAGCCAGGGGCCCAGAGCCAAGGACCGAGAGCCGGGGAACCCAGAGCCAGGGGACCCAGAGCCGGGGGACTCAGCTGGACCCAGAGCCGGGGGACTCAGCTGGGGGATCCAGAGCCGGGGGACTCAGCCGGGGGACCCAGAGCCAGGGGACTCAGCCGGGGGACCCAGAGCCGGGGGACCCAGAGCCGGGGGCGGGGCTCCTGACACCCGGCCTGGCTGCCACACTCTACCTTCCAAAGTAGTCACTGGCTCTCTCCTCTCCTTTCTGATTAGGAGTCGCCTTCTTGCCCGAGGAGCCCTTGTTAGCCAGGGATTCTGCAAGAAAAGGCTCCGTAAGGACGCAGAGGGCCCGGGCCGCTGCAGGGGCTGGCTCGGGGCTCCCAGGGCGGCCGGGCCGGAGGGCGCACTTCCTGCCACCCGCGGGGGACGCCTGTCAGAGACCGAGCCGACGCTCCGGGCCGGCCGGCCCTCCTCGGAAGGGCAGAGGCCCTCGTGCAGGCCCTGGGAGGGGAGGGGTCCCAGACCCCCACAGGGTCCCCCCGCGGGAACCAAGGAGGGAACTGACACTTGGAGTCTCTTCCTCTTCAAAGAATCGGCCAACCAATTAGCAAGCATTTCTAGGCACTAGCATCTACTGAGCATTTGTGAGACACTTACTGTGTGCCGGGCATTATGATATGGCAGCAATAGTTGTGGAGCAGTTATTAAGCACTAACTGGGTGCTTACACACACTTACAGTGGCAAACACTCATAGAGAACTTAAGTACTGACAGAGCTGGGTGCTGTGCTGTGGCCACTAACATCAGCAGAGCATTAATTAAGCACTTACTGTGTGCCAGGCATTATGATACAAAGCACCTGCCCTCACTGGCCTTCCCAACACCCGGGGACACAGATGCCGTTATCTCCATTTTTCTGGAAGGGGCCACGCAGGGCCAAGAGACCCGCCCTCTGGGCACTCCGGCTCCCCAGAGCACATAATGGGAACTTCCATCCTACTCGTGCCTAATGGGGAAACAAGCACAGCCAAGGCAGGCAAAGACAAAAGGGCCAGTCGGTCAAGAGGCTGGTTAGCCCAAAGTTAGGCCGGTCAGCCCGAAGCCCGTCAGCCAGAGGCTGGTCAGCCTGAGGCCTGTTGGTCCGAGGCCCATCAGCCTGGAGGCCGGTCATCAGCCCAAGGGGAGGCCGGTCAGACCGAGGTTAGGCCGGTCAGTCCCAGTCCCGTCAGTCCAAGGCCGGTCAGCCCCAGGAACGTTTTCTGCAGGCCTGGGACGGTTGCCCCAACTCTGAATTTGTGACCCTCACAGGGCCCTGGCTCGTCACAGAGACGCCCCCTCCCGGACTCATAGTCGGCGCCAACCTAAGGCCTACCGGCGGACTTGCAGCTTTCCAGCTCTGCCAGGTGCTTGTTGATGTTGATGCTGTCAAATCCGATGGGGTCCTGCAGAGATGCGAGGGAGGAGAGGTCAGCATCCCGAACGCCGGACACAGACCCCCTCACCCTTCCCGGCCATTGCGGGGGGATCCCGGGAGGGCAGCGGAGAGGAAACCTCGCCCGTTGGCCAACCCGGGCTCCCCCTCCAGGCTCGGCCGGCACCACTTGGCCTGGCCGAGGACCCGCCCCTCCCCTTCTTCCCTTCTTTCGAGGTCTCCCTGGCCTTCCCCTGCTTCCTGACATCCATCACTCTGCTTCTGTGGTCTCCACAGTTTCCCTCATTTATGGGACCTGGCCCAGGCAGCAGGACCCTGGAGGGCCTCTGACCAACCCTAAAGGCGCATTTCAGTCGTGTTTTCTTGTTCCCAACTACCCGTGGAGACAGATTTTAAGACTGATTTTTTTGTGGCGCCCCCTCCCCGGGTGAGTGAGCGAGTTTGTAGGTGCTACGCGACGCCCGTTACCGTGTGACTCAGGTTGTGAGAGAAGGCTCAGACCCAAAAGGGGAAAATTAAAAATCACAGAAAATCTCAGCGAGTGCTGCTCTCCCTCTGTCCTGCCAGTCCTTGTCTGGGCCAGCGCTTCTCCCCACGGTCCCAGGGACGGTCGGGGCTCAGTGTGCTGCTAAGCAGAGCCCATCCTTCCTAGCGGGTCGTGGGCCAGCGCTGCTGCTCTGCAGGTGCTCCTTGGCGAGCTCATTTATTAATTCACTAGTGAAGCTTTGGCAACTCTGCGGGCTGGGAGAGCAGCCCCCCAAATGCCTCCTAACCCTCTCTGTGGGACCCCGCTTGCTCCAAGAGAACGTCCCTATGGAATGGTATTTCCAGCCTAAAAAAGGCCTAGGGAGAGACCGGTCCAGAGGGGTCCTTGCCGCCCGGCAAGGGAAGAAGCCCCCTCCCCAAGTCTGTCTGGGCTGGAGAGTGGCCAAGCAGCTGCAAGGCCAGGAGTGGCTCCTGCCTGGCCAAGTAACAAAGGGGTGCGGGGAGAATGGCTCCAGGCCCGGCCCCACAAGGCAAGCCTCCCTGGGGCTTCACTGGGCCTGGCAATCTGGATCTGTGCCCCAAACCTATTAAACCGTGCATGAAGCATCCGGGCAACACTACTGGCCCTGCCCCCCAAAGGGAAGAGAGAAAGGAGAGGGCCCCACGTGCACACAAACTTAGAGCAGCTCTTGTTATGGGGGCCAAGACTGGGAACTGAGGAGATGCCCATCTGTAGGGGGTGCCCATCAATCAGCGAGGGGAGGGCGAAGCAAAGTGCCGTATGCGATTTTGATGGAACGTTACTGTGCTATAAGAAAGGACAAACTTTCTGAAAAATCCCGGAAGGCCAATCCGAATCGATGCAAAGTGAAGTGAGGAGAAGCAGGGAAACGTGCACGGGGAGAGCGATATTCTAACAGCGCTGAAAGAATTATCTCCTCTGCTGCACACAGTGACCGGGACATTTCCCAGACTCACGATGAGTGGAGCATTCTGTCCCCTCCAGAGCTGAGGGAGCCTTTGTCCTTCCTTCCTTTTCCTGACTTGATTTTGGGGGAGGACTTGGCCAAGATGGAGACTTGTTTTGCATGACCGTACATTGTCATGGGTTCTGCTTTTCTTGCCTTCTCAGTGGGAAGAGAGGGGAAAGGGGAAGGGGGAGCAATAAGAATAACATTTGGTAAAGTTGTTGAGGCGACGCCCCATGCACAAAGGCCTGGAGGTAGGAGTTTGCAGGTACGCCCTGGGACTTAGCTCATTTTGTTATTATTTTATTGGGAAAGGGGAGCAAGACAAGGGTGATGGCAGCCAGACTGGGAGGAACTGGAAGTCGGGCTGGGAGCCTCTTTTATCTTGAGGGCTGGGGTCAGAGCTGTGTCTGGGGGGGCCTAGGTTAGCGGTTGCTGGAGGGGAGGGACCATCCCCCTGGCCTTGCTCCCTGCCCTGAGCCGCCTGCTAACAGGGGTGTGGCTTCCCAGCTTCCTTTGCTGCTGGAGCACTAGATACTGGTGTTCCCGGCATCTCCGATACCTGAGTCCCCACAGGTGCCGGGCAGGAGGAGTCTGCCCTGCTGGGAGTCTCTGCTCAGCCACCTCAGGAGAAGACACGCAGGGACCAGGGAGCCCGGGCACCTTCCTTCCACAGGAGCAGAGGCACGGCTGCCCCCGGGCTCTCGCTGGCCATGCAAACAAGGGCATCTTCCTCCGCGCGCACCCCAGCGGCGCCCCACGGGTCGGGATCTCGAGACGCACCTTCATGTTCATCCTGGCCTCCTGGATAGCCTTGCGTTGGCACTTCTCTTCCATTTTCTGCCTCAGTGTGGATAGTACAGACTCGATAGCCCCCGGAGTGCTGATGACAACCTTCCGAATGTCCTCCTCTGAGACATAGAAGCGAAGTTTAGGGAACACTTTCCTGAAAAGCAATCAGGAGAGGACAGGGCTCTGAATCGGACTCCTGTGTCTCCTGCCAGCTGAACCGCTGGGCACCCGGGAAGGCAGAGGCCCCAATCCAGGGCACAAAGAGGCATGGGGAGGACCAAGCAACAGCCTGGCATTCGGTACCCCCTCCTGCTCCTCCTCCCCGGCTCTGGAGGCAGATGTTCCCTCTCTATGTACTCCCTGCCTCCAGAGCTCAGACTCCTCTCCTGTGAGGAAAGATGGGAGGGCCCCGAGAGCCCCATGGGCTTGTGCTGCTGACTCGGAGAAGATGTGATGGATACTGGCAGCCCCAGCATCAGACACGGGCAGCCCTATCTCTAACAGCCGGGGTCCCTCAGGCTCTGAACAGACCCGGCCTCTCTCCAGACTCCTCCCTCCCCCAAAGCTCTTGCCTTCCCCAAAGTCTCGATGCAAACCCAGGTTTCCACCTGCCTCAAGCCCGAGAGATGCAGATAGTCCCAGAGCCTTCAAGGCCTAGCTTACAGGGACCCCACTGGATAATGAGGATTTCCTCCTTCCCCCTAAACTGAGGCAAGCCGCAGAGGGCATCCCGAAGTCCAAAGTACAGGCCCCTCTTCAACTTCTGCAAGTGGGATGAGCTCCTTCTATTCCGAATTCCACTTGTGGGCATTTGTGGGCATGGCGGTGCTGCTTCCTTGCCCGCCCTCCTCCCTGCTAATCTTCCTTCCACCAATAACCTTTCAAATACCTGCTGGCCCCTCTTCCTCAGAATCTGGCCCGCCCCCTGCCCCAGCGGGTCTGGAGACCTCCCACCAGCGTGGAAATCCCAAAGCAAGTGACCGTGACACCTGCTGTACCCACACTAACCCGGCCAGTGCAGCCCCGGGCTCCCAGCACACACCCCATCCAAAGCAGTGCCCAATGCATCCGGCACAGGCCCGTCTCATGCAGCCCCCTCAGCAGAGCCAGACACCCGCTGTGCCTAGGACACATCCCCTCCAGCGGGGTGCCCCGTGCACCCCATCAGACTCATTCCGTGAGGCGCCCCGAAAGACCCCAGCAACCACGCCCAGGCCAGATCCCTCCAACACGGTGCCCCGTGTACCTCATGTGGACCCATTCCGTGAGGTGCCCCAAAAGACCCCCGCACTTACCTATTGAGGGTGCTCCAGTTGCTCAGCTTTTGTTCCGTGTTGCTGGTCGGGATGTAGTTGTGCATTTCCACAAGTTTGGGTTCAAAGTGTTTTACAATCTCTGCAATCATCACTGCAATGAATTCACAAGAAAACAAATTCTATTATTGTTTTATAAGAAATGATGGGGGGCAGCTCGGGGCCACAGTGGATAGAGCACAGCCCTGAAGTCAGGAGCACCTGAGTTCAAATTTGACCTCAGACACTTACTTCCTATCTGTGTGACCCTGGGCAAGTCACTTAACCCCAATTGCTTCACCTGGAAAAAAAAAAAAAAGAGGAAGGAAGGAAGGAAGGAAGGAAGGAAGGAAGGAAGGAAGGAAGGAAGGAAGGAAGGAAGGAAGGAAGGAAGGAAGGAAGGAAGGAAGGAAAGAAGGAAGGAAGGGAGGGAGGGAGGAAGGAAGGAAGGAAGGAAAGAAGGAAGGAAGGAAGGAAGGAAGGAAGGAAGGAAAGAAGGAAGGAAGGAAGGAAGGAAGGAAGGAAGGAAGGAAGGAAGGAAAGAAGGAAGGAAGGAAGGAAGGAAGGAAGGAAGGAAGGAAGGAAGGAAGGAAGGAAAGAAGGAAGGAAGGAAGGAAGGAAGGAAGGAAGGAAGGAAGGAAGGAAGGAAGGAAGGAAGGAAGGAAGGAAGGAAGGAAGGAAGGAAGGAAGGAAGGAAGGAAGGAAGGAAGGAAAGAAGGAAGGAAGGAAGGAAGGAAGGAAGGAAGGAAGGAAGGAAGGAAGGAAGGAAAGAAGGAAGGAAAGAAGGAAGGAAGGAAGGAAGGAAGGAAGGAAGGAAGGAAGGAAGGAAGGAAGGAAGGAAGGAAGGAAGGAAGGAAGGAAGGAAGGAGGAGGGAGGGAGGGAGGGAGAGAGGGAGTAAGGGAGGGAGGGAAGGTAGGTCAGCAGCATGATTTCAGAAAGGCCTGGAGAGAGTTACGTTAGCTGATGTTAAATGAAGTGAGTGGAACCAAGAGAACACTGTCCACAGCAACAACATGACTTTGTGATGATCAGTTGTGATGGACGGGGATCTTTGCAACCATGGGGTGATTCAAGGTAATTCCAGCAGACTTGGGATGGAGGGGGGGAGGGGCAGTGACTGGATCAAAGCACAGTATTTCCATCTTTTTTGTTGTTTGTTTGCTCTTTTATTCTTTTTCCTTTTGGGGTCTGATTTTCTTGTGCAGTGTGATAAATGTGGGACAATATTTAGAATTGCACGTTTAACCTATACTGGATTATTTGATGTCGAGGGAAGGGAGTGGGACGAAGGGAAGAGAAAAATTGGGAACATCAGGTTTTGCGAGGGTGAATGTTGAAATGGATTTCAGGTGAAAAAGAAAAAGCTAATTTTTTAAAAAAGAAAAAAAAAGAAAGAAAACGAAAACGAATTCTGCTTCTGTAGCAGAAGGGGAAGGAACCCGGAGCTGCAACAAAGTCACCGCCCGCTACTTTGTGTCACCACCTGCTATTTTGTGTCCCCGCCTGCTACTTTGTGTCACCACCTGCTATTTTGTGTCCCCGCCTGCTACTTTGTATCCACTTGTATCTTCCCCCCTCCCCCCCCCCCCCCCCCGAGAACGTGGGCAATCGAGGGCAGGGGAGGCGTTTCCCGATTTGTGCAGCCTCGGCACCCCGCACTTAAATGCCTCCGCAATAGAACTGAATTCGATGAAATCGACTGCAGGGCCCCAGGCGTTCAGGGCCCCCGAACTTCCCAGGGCCAATCGTCCCGCAGTTTGGTACCAGAGCGGCAGCCGAGCCCGTGCTTCCCTCCAGCCAATCTGCAGGGCGCAGTGCTGGCTGCTAGGTGACCGGTCCCTCCTTGGTCACGCAACACCCAATGGTTGTACTGCATCTCCCGTTGCCTAGTGACGGGCTCCGCCCCTCACTGTCTCTAGCCAATCCCAGGGCCGCCACGCCGGCTGCCTGGAGACCGGTCCCCTCCCTCTACTGAGCTGCAGCCAACGCCAGGCCACGGCATCCCGCCCCTGGCTGGCCCGCAGCCAATCAAGTCTCCGGCTCAAACCCGCAGGCTCCTCGGTCCCGGCCCCAGCCCAGTCCACCACCGGGCTCGCTCCGCCCCCTTCGCCCCCGCCCTCGGGCTCACCGCCGTCGCTGAAGTCCCGGGCCAAGTGGCGCTTTGGGCGGCTGAAGGGCACGCTGTCCACCCAGGCGTAGAGGTGGTGTAGCGCCGTGAGCGGCAGCGGCGTGGACAGCAGAGAGCCCGGGACCGTGCGCCCAGGCCGATTCATGGCTCAGTCACTCCAAACTGGGGTCCGGGAGCCGCCGTTGCCGGGAGACCGGACGGGGCGCGACGGCAGCTCCGGAGGGACATAAGTCACCAAAGGGTGAAGCTGCGGCTGGACTGGGGCCGGGCTGAGCCGCGCCGGAGGAGGGGCGAGGCCGCGTGGGGAGGGGCCAGAATGGAGCAAGGCCTAGCCAGGGCGGAGCGGGGGCGGGCCCTGCGCCGAGCGGCCGCGAGTAGGCCGGGGCCGGGGCGGGACGCGGGCGGAGCCGGGAAGGGGGCGGGAACAAAAAAGGCAGGGCTGGAGTGGATTGGCCCGGAAGCCAGGCGGGCGGCCGTGGTGCCGTCCAATGGAGCGAAGAGACAGAGGCGGCCTAGAGGCAGGTCTAAGCGGGAAGGAGCGTGGCCAGAACCCCAGCCGGAGCCACAAAAACTCCGGAGAGGGGCGGAGGGAAGGGCGGGATCAGGAGGGCTCAGAGGCGTGGCCAGAGCAGGCGGTGGGCGGGGCCAGACCCATCTCCTTGGTGGGTTATTCAGTGGGGCCGACGGGAGTCCTGGAGGCAGCTGGGCTGGAGGGGGCTTCCTGCTGCCTCTGCTCACGGGAGGCCCCCCTCAGCCACGCTCAATGCCCAAGGGGCGGGGCTTCTCCAGCCACGGCTCCCCCAGACTGGATCGGGCCCTGAGCCCCTCGAGCTGACCCGAGGTTCATCTTGGCTCCTCTGGTCAAGACTGGGCGGGGATGCTCCCCGTGCTGCTGCCCCCAAACCTCCCTCCCGAGCCCGCCCACGGCCCAGGGGACAGCCCTGGACCGAGCCCCCGAGCGGGCCGCCACCCGGGGAGACTGAGGCAGCAGAAGAGAGCAGGAGCACCCACCATAGATACACGGAGGAGCACCCACCATAGATACACGGAGGAGCACCCACCATAGATACACGGAGGAGCACCCACCATAGTTACACGGAGGAGCACCCACCATAGATACACGGAGGAGCACCCACCATAGTTACACGGAGGAGCACCCACCATAGTTACACGGAGGAGCACCCACCATAGATACACGGAGCACCCACCATAGATACACGGAGCACCCACCATAGATACACGGAGGAGCACCCACCATAGATACACGGAGGAGCACCCACCATAGATACACGGAGGAGCACCCACCATAGATACACGGAGGAGCACCCACCATAGATACCCGGAGGAGCACCCACCATAGATACACGGAGGAGCACCCACCATAGTTACACGGAGGAGCACCCACCATAGATACACGGAGGAGCACCCACCATAGTTACACGGAGGAGCACCCACCATAGATACACGGAGGAGCACCCACCATAGATACCCGGAGGAGCACCCACCATAGATACCCGGAGGAGCACCCACCATAGATACACGGAGGAGCACCCACCATAGATACACGGAGGAGCACCCACCATAGATACACGGAGGAGCACCCACCATAGATACCCGGAGCACCCACCATAGATACACGGAGGAGCACCCACCATAGATACCCGGAGCACCCACCATAGATAC
Source organism: Sminthopsis crassicaudata (assembly GCF_048593235.1). Lineage (NCBI taxonomy): Eukaryota > Metazoa > Chordata > Mammalia > Dasyuromorphia > Dasyuridae > Sminthopsis > Sminthopsis crassicaudata. The sequence goes on from NC_133618.1 coordinate 683,172,525, forward strand.
ACGGAGGAGCACCCACCATAGATACACGGAGGAGCACCCACCATAGATACCCGGAGCACCCACCATAGATACACGGAGGAGCACCCACCATAGATACACGGAGGAGCACCCACCATAGATACACGGAGGAGCACCCACCATAGATACACGGAGGAGCACCCACCATAGATACACGGAGGAGCACCCACCATAGATACACGGAGGAGCACCCACCATAGATACCCGGAGGAGCACCCACCATAGATACCCGGAGGAGCACCCACCATAGATACACGGAGGAGCACCCACCATAGATACACGGAGGAGCACCCACCATAGATACACGGAGGAGCACCCACCATAGATACACGGAGCACCCACCATAGATACACGGAGCACCCACCATAGATACACGGAGGAACACCCACCATAGATACACGGAGGAGCACCCACCATAGATACACGGAGGAGCACCCACCATAGATACACGGAGGAGCACCCACCATAGATACCCGGAGGAGCACCCACCATAGATACACGGAGGAGCACCCACCATAGTTACACGGAGGAGCACCCACCATAGATACACGGAGGAGCACCCACCATAGTTACACGGAGGAGCACCCACCATAGATACACGGAGGAGCACCCACCATAGATACCCGGAGGAGCACCCACCATAGATACCCGGAGGAGCACCCACCATAGATACACGGAGGAGCACCCACCATAGATACACGGAGGAGCACCCACCATAGATACCCGGAGGAGCACCCACCATAGTTACACGGAGGAGCACCCACCATAGATACACGGAGGAGCACCCACCATAGTTACACGGAGGAGCACCCACCATAGATACACGGAGGAACACCCACCATAGTTACACGGAGGAGCACCCACCATAGTTACACGGAGGAGCACCCACCATAGAGACACGGAGGAGCACCCACCATAGATACACGGAGGAGCACCCACCATAGATACACGGAGGAGCACCCACCATAGATACACGGAGGAGCACCCACCATAGATACACGGAGGAGCACCCACCATAGTTACACGGAGGAGCACCCACCATAGAGACACGGAGGAGCACCCACCATAGATACACGGAGGAGCACCCACCATAGTTACACGGAGGAGCACTCCGAGCTCCAGGGACAGAGCGCGGCTCCACAGAGACAAGCGCCAGAGCCTTCGGGTACTTTATTTTTACAAAAACAATGTGTAAATGTGATCAAAACCACAAGCTCTGCCCTGTGGGGGGGCCTCATAAAAACAGATGAATACATAAAGAATGAGTTTTTAATATTATAAAAATAATTAGGGCATTTCCCCATTACCCAAAGATCCTCCCAGAACAAGTGATAAACGCAGCACTTTTAGCAAGGAAAACTGATCAGAAAAGCGCCGTCAGTGCTGAGGGAGCAGCAGACACGGTCATCCCCAAGCCGGGACGAGCAGAGCGCGGGGGTCCCGGGGGGCCGAGGCCTTGCACAGGCTGCGCATGCGCCTGATTCTCCTGGGAGCGAGTGAGCGCGGCCCGCGCCAAGGTCCAGATGCGGGAGAGGCCGGCGGCCGGGGCACCTGGGCCCTGCCCCCGACGCCCGGCAGCCCTTGAAATGACTGGAGCGAAGCCACTGTCCCTGAGAAGTGTCCCTCCTGCACAAGAGCAAGGGCTGCCCCTGGGGGAGGGAGTGAAGGCTTCACGGCTCCCTTGGTGGCACTGCAGCCGGGCCCGCCGTTCCTGCGAGAGGCGGTGGCCGGAGCTGCCTGGAGGGAACCCTCACCTCCATGGGAAGGGCAGAAGGCCAGGGCCTTGTCTGGGGAGGTCGAGGCTCTCCAAAGACGGGCAACTCGGGGCCCAGCTGGGGGGCGGACGGGCCATCCCACCTCCTTCCTCCCCCTGCATGGCGGATGACTGGTTGCGACATCAAGCGTGGTCCCAGACAGCCAGGATTGGGGACCATCAAAGCAGCGCGCAGACTCCCCGGTCTCCGGGTCCAGGTGGGCAGTCACCGGCGCCGGGCTGGTGGCATCAGAGCCACCTTGGGACCCGCTCCCTTAGGGAAGGAAAAGGAGGCTCTTGAGAAGCGTGTCCCGCAGCCCACTCCCCGCCAAGCCGCCGCTCTCTCGGGCCCCCATGGACGGGGTCGGACTGGACTTTCACTCTCCTGAGATAAAAGGCCCTGGGGGGGCGAGACCCCCCCCCCAGATTTACAAGGGCAGCAGCAGGAAGAGGGGTGTTCCTAGGCACAAAGGACAGACCTTGGCCGCCCCCTCCGAGCTCATGGTTTTTAAAAGCTAGCTCGGCCGCACAGGGGTCTCGGGTCCTCCTAAAGGCACCTTACCTGGGCGGGCCCAGCTGCAGGTTTTGCAGGTGGTGGTGGAGGAGCAGAAGTTGGCTTGAGCACCTGAAAGGCAGTCGGGTCACCCTCGGCTCGCCCTCCCTCTGGCCCCCCGGATACTCCCGGGCAGTCGGGTCACCCTCGCCTCGCCCTCCCTCTGGCCCCCCGGATACTCCCGGGCAGTCGGGTCACCCTCGCCTCGCCCTCCCTCTGGCCCCCCGGATACTCCCGGGCAGTCGGGTCACCCTCGGCTCGCCCTCCCTCTGGCCCCCCGGATACTCCCGGGCAGTCGGGTCACCCTTGGCTCGCCCTCCCTCTGGCCCCCAGCACCTCAAGCTCAGCAAGGCCTGCAGTGCCTTTTGGGATGGGCTGCCAACTCGCCAAAGGGGAGCCCCAGCCCTGCACCCCAGCCAGCCGAGGGCTTCCGGCAAGCTGTCTGGGCCACAGGAAGTGGGGGCTGGCTGAGGGGCTTCCGGGGAGCTCCAGCTCCTCGCCTCTCGGGACCAGAGCACCGCGGGACACTCGGCTCCAGACTGGCGCTCCTGGGCTAGGACAACCTCCCCCTCCCTCCCAGGTAGCCACGGGCCTGGGGCCCGGTGGCCGAGCCGAGACCTCAGAGGTCCCCTTCAAGCTTCCTAAGCCCTCCACACGGGGACAGGAAAGACGGCATGAGCCGAGAAGGGCGGCATGGATACGCCTTGAGCCCCAGAAGGGTCAGAATGGGCGGACCCGGCTCCCCTGCTTCCTAGCGAGTGGAAAGCTCGGTCCGAGTGGAAGGGGGAAGGCGCGGGGATTTGTGGCGTGGAGGGGACTGGGAGAGGACCGAGGGGGTGCTGCCTCCCCCACTCCCCAAATCCTCCCTCCTGGACCCCAGAGGTTCCCCAAGCAGACGCCTCACCTGCTTGGGCTTCAGCTCTGGCAGAGGCTTGCTGGGTGGTGCAGGCTTGTTCTGTGTGTGAGAGCAAGAGGGGATGAGGTCCCTGGGCTGCCCCGAGCTGGGGGTGGGATCTGAGAGCAGCCCGTGGCACCTCAACTGCCGGCTTTGTCCCCATCCTGCACTAGGGGCCCTGAGCGGGGCTTCTGGTTTGTGAAAACTGTTCCCAAAGGCCCCGAGAGGGGCTCCCCCCGTGAAGGCAAGGTCCTGGGTCCCACCAAGCCCCTTCTCCTGTCCAGGAGCCCCCAAGGACTCGTGTGGCCAGATTATTTGCTTCCTCCCCTTCCCCAGCGCTCTCCCAGGGGAAGCCTGGGTCCCTCTGGCCTCTCTGCCCCCATCAGGTCCCCAGATCAGGCTGCCAGGCCCCAGCTTACCTGCTGAGGGAGCTGCCTGGTGTAGACGGGCACCTGGAAGGGGGCCTCGGGCCGAAGCGCCGCAGGAGGCTGTGGAGAAACGAGGCAGAGGGTCACGAGGGTCTGCTCCGGGTCCCGGCGGCCCGGCAAGCTCAGCTGCTCTGTGCTCGGGTAGCACAAGGAGCGTGCTTAGGTCTGTCCCGGGGGGAGCACCCGGAGGGCGGGGCCTGGCAAAAATGGCCGCCCCTGTAGGAAACGGAACGGGTGCAGGAGGCCGCCTCAGCCCGGACCCTCACGGCGGTCGGTCTGCGAGGAGCCTGTGCGTGGGGGGTCTGCCGGCACGGCCCCTCCTGCTCACATCCCTGAGTTACCGTCCCCCCTCCCCCAGCCGCACTCACCACGGGGGGTGGCTGTCTAGGGACCCCCGGAGCAGGCCCAGGCTTGGGATGGGGGGCAGCAGGTACGGTAGAGGCTGGGCCGGGTGCCCTGCTGCCAGCTTCTCGGAACAAGGGGTTGGAGAGGCCAGAAGGGGCTTCTGTTGCGATTTTCCTGAGGGAGGCAAAGGGCGAAAACTAGAGCTGAGTGGAACGCCGATGGCGTCTGGGGGCTGGGCTACCTGGGGTGAGCGGAGGGGGGGCGGGCCGTCGCCCTGAGCTCCCTGCACACACAGCAGCTGGGCCACCCTAACCCCCCCCCCCCCCGGCTCTGGGAATCACAGCCCCTGCTGGAAGGGAGCTGAGAGGCCATTCCGAGTTTATGGATGAGCAAGATGGGACTCGATGAAGGGCCGCGGCTTGTCCGAAGTCACCCGCCGCGGGACCGGGGATCGCCGGGCACTCTGGGATGCCCCTGACCCGAATAGCCGAGCCCGGCGCTCTGAGCCTAGGCTCCCACCAAGCCCAGGCCTCCCGGGGGCTTCAGAAAGCGGGGCCAACCCCGGGCCACATCGTCCCCAGACTTCCCGACTCCCGCCCCGCTCCTTGCTCCGCCGACACTCGGGCCGCTCTCGAGGCCCGGGGTTCCTTTAGACGGAGCCAGAGTCAGAGCCCTTGGGCCAGGGCAGCGGACGAGGATCACCCCCCGGGCCCTCACCGCTTCTGGAAAGGGGGAAGCACCCGACGCTTGTACAGGATGAAGGCCACGATAAGCAGGATGACGAGCACAGCCAGGGTCACCAGAATCCCCACCAGCGCCCCTTGGGCCCCTGCGGGGGAAAGGGAGCATTTGGGCCTGCTGCGTGTCCGAGCTGCAGCAACCTTGCAGCAAACCCTGTGCTGAGAAGCCTAGGCCAGTGGGGACCAGCCCCACGGCCTCTTCGCCCTGAGCCTTTGAATCAACAGAACCAAGCTAGTGCCCCACAAGGGGGACGTGACCGAGCCGAAGCCCAGGGTGGAGCCGAGCCTGCCCACACAGTCCCAGCATCCCCGTGACTTCTGGGCTTTTCGCCACAACCTCAGGACCTGCATGGGCTTTTCCTGCCCCCAGCCCTTCCCCAGAGGTCTGCGGCTGGTCTGAGCCCAGCCCTCCCTCAGCCCTTCCCAGCTCTGCCGCAGCAATGACCCAGGCCAGGGTGAGGCGGGCTCAGCGGCCACCAGACGCCCATGAGCCATTCTGCTCCCCCGGCCCAGAACGGGGTATCCCCTCACGGCCTCCCCTGCCTGGCAGACATCGAGGCAGCAAGACTGTTTACATCAGGAGCTAACCAGCGGTCTCTCCAGGGCTGGGGGCCGGACAACTGCGTTCTGAAACAGGGTGGCTCACAGTGGCTGTCTCGGGCTGTGCACGCTGGTCTAGCCAGGGAGACAGAGAGGGCAACGCAACTATCACTGACTGCTCTGGAGGAACAGCCTCCCAGGCCTGTTTGGCTTGGCTGAGGAAGGGCCCCTCCCCAATTAGGACTCGAGGCCTGGCCTCTTGCTGCTCTGGGCTGCTTGCTGCGGACAGTGTCCGTCTTCACCCCGAGCAAGCGCCTCCAGCTGAGCCTGGCTGGCCATTCTCTGATCCCGTCTGTGAAGGGGAAGGAAGCCAGTGGGGGGGGGGGGGAGATCACGTCACCAAAGGGTCGCTGGGCGTGTCTACCTGAGGTCACATCAGTCACTTTCTGTTGGCAGTAAGGTGGAGCCCAGCCCGGCTGACAATGGCATTCCCTCTTGTGGTTGCAAACCTGTAAGCAGAGCATCGGAGGGTAAAAGCAGGGCCCAGACAACACACTTACACACACACACAAACATACTCACACTGACATACAATCACACACACATTCACAATCTCATACACACACACACACACACACACACACACACACACACACACACACACACACACACACAGTAGGCCATTGCCAACATGGCACATTCCTAGAACTCAGTTGTGCAGACCTGCATTTGACTCTTCCTTACCAACAGTGATCTCAATTAACAGGCATTTATTAAGTGACTACTATATGCTGAATGCTGGGAATGCAAAAAAAGGCAAATAGGAGCTCACTATCTAATGGGAGAGTCAAGCAACCCACCTGCAAACCTCTATCCAGGATAAATAGGAAAGAAGGAACAGAAGGAAGGCATGAGAACTAAGAGGGGCTACGGAAAGCTTCCTCTGGATCAGGGATGGGGAACCTTTTGTACGCCAAGGACTGTTTGGATATGTATTACACCATTCACGAGCCACACAAAATATCAGCTCAGAAAACTCAAGCAGTGGGAGGTTGTACCTAGCTTTCAGTTGCTCATCACCTGCAATTGCCTTAGCAAATGAGTTTGGCTGAGGATGTTCTAGAAGGTGGGATTTTAGTTTGGACTTGAGAAAGTCAGGGAAGTCAGAGGAGGGGTTCCAGGCATGGGGGATGGCCAGTGTTCCTAGATTTTGGGGAAAGGTAAGAGGGGCAAGCTTATAAATAAATGGCTTTGACCTTGGAGCCTCTGAAATTTGTTGAGCAGAGGATGACATGGATGGACCCAAGCATTAGGAAAATTAGTAGCTGCATGAAGGATGGACTGGAGTGAGGAGAGTCTGGAGGCAGGCAGACCTCCCTACTCTTACCCCAAGAAACTATTCATGGTCTAGGTAGGAGGTGATGAGAGTCTGTAGAGAGGAGGGAACACTGGGAGATGCTGCAGAGAGGAAATTGACAGATGTTGGACAGTGAAACTGACAGAAGATGCTGCAGAGGTGGAATTCACAAGGGAGTTGCAGTAGATGAAATTGACAAAGATGATGCAGAGGTGAAATCCACAAAGGAGATGCTGCAGAGGTGAAATCTACAAGGAAGATGCTGCAGAGGTGAAATCTACAAGGAAGATGCTGCAGAGGTGAAATCTACAAGGGAGATGCTGCAGATGAAATTGACAGTGCTGGGGAGTTGAAATTGACAAATGTGCTATAGAGATGAAATTCACAAGAGAGATGATGCAGATGAAATTGAGAGATGCTGGGGAGGTGAAATTGATAAACCTTGAACCCTATTGGCTTTAGGGGAGAGACAGTACGGAGTCCAAGGTCATTACAGAGTTGTGAGCCGCTGGATCGGGAGGAAGATGCATGCAACAAGCAGAAGCACCAAGACCGCAAGAGTGCGACGTGACCGAACCATGGCCAGCGCAGACTAGAGCCAAGGAGGGAGGTGGGAGGCTCTGCTCTAATCTGCAAGGCCTCATGTGTCAGGGGTTTGTTGAATTGCCTTTTCTTCTCTCTCTTTTTTTTCTTTTTAAAAGAATAGCACTCTGGGTGGGGAAGGAAGTGTTAAATGAAGGGGATATAAAAGAGGAGAAAATATAGAGGAGAAAATGGTCAAGAATCTCAGGAGAAATAACGACCAAAGGAGGCCCCACTGACTGCAAGCCATTCCACAGAGCAATAATTATCAAAACAACGTGTATTGGTTAAAAAGAGGCCCTGGCCAGCAGGCAGATTACACAACATGGAGAAGGAGACCTAAAAACCAAAAGGCGCCTCATGTGCCCAAAGCCACAAGGGGCTTCCTCCTGACTGAATATTTGTTCCTTCAGGTTTTGTTTTGGGGGGAGGGATAAGGTAGAATGGGTTTCTGTTCCTAAAAAAATGGTGGGGGCCCCGGGGTGCGACATGCTGCACACAAGGTCACTGGGGTTAATTTTTCTTTAAGTCACTTCTCACAAATTGACAAGTCTATGTAAAAAGGAAAAATGGAACTTTTAAAATGTATTCAAAAATTAAAAAAAAAAATCAAACAGTGCTGCAAGGAACGGCAAAGAGTAAGGATGGCTTGGGGGCGGGCGCCAGCCTTGGCCATACAGAGATCCCCCAAGATCCTGGGGTCTGGACCGGGAGGGAAGGGGCTCGCCCGCTGAGAGGCAGCAAGAGTGCTCTGCTGCCGCGGAAGTTGGTTAAGAGGGGTGATGATGGAGGGAGAGGGCAAGCCACCGGCGCAAGCCAGATCAAGCAGGCTCGGGACAGGCCGCAAGGTGAGCCCCACGTGTGTGCACATCCAAGAAAAGGGAGCAAAGTGGAGGAAGAAGCAACAAGGAGGATGAGCCAAAGGAAGGGCACCCCGGGCGGAAGCAGGGTCCTGGGCAGGAGTCCCGGGCCGGTCCTCCCTCACACATAAACACAGACCCCACGGGGCAATCTGGACTCACCCCGTGCCCGCTGCACTGGCTAGAGCAGTTCTCGTCGCCGTAGACGCGCAGGTCCTGACAGCGCCCATTGTAGCAAACCTGGGAGGTGAGGTGAGGGGGGCGGGTGTCGAGGGGAAGCGCTGGCCGTGTCCCCCACCAGCTGCGCTCTGTGGGGCCCGGGACTCAATCCCACTCCTGAGTAGAGTAGGGGCCAGAGGCCCACGTTTCTGTTCGAGACCCCCAAAGCTCCCTCCCCCAAGGCTCACAGGGCCCACGAGACCTGGGGGTCGCAGCCCGAGCGGCCCGCACTCACCATCCTCTCTCCGCACTTGGTTCCGGTGACCACCCGCTCAAAGGGCTCCTCGGCGTCCCCCCTGCCCACCATGGCGCACGTGCTGCGGTCCAGCGTGATGGTGCAGTAGGCCCTCTGGCTGATCGTGCCCCCGGAGCACTGCAGGGTCCCGCACTTGTTGAAACTGCCAGGAGAGAGGCTCCCCCTCAGCGGGCCAGCTCCACGGCTCTCCACGGCTCTCCACAGCTTCAGCCCGAGGGAATCCAAGCCGCTGAGAGCTCAGCCCCAGATGCTGAACTTGGGCTCGGGATCGCCCCCACCCTGCCACTCGTGCCAAGGTCACCTCCCCTTCCTTGCCCCTGAACTATGACCCTGGGGTCTATGACCCCATGGCACATCTGGAATTCACTCATCCCGTGCTGGCTGACCTTGTGGGCGTATGTGGCCGGCGGGGGGCTCCCCTCCCCCCCCCGGTGTCCCAGGACGTCCCCCTAGACCACAGGGGCACCAGGGAGAAAGTGCGGCAGACTCACTTGCGCTGGGAGGGCGAGGGAACCGAGCAGCCCGTCAGGCCGTTGAGCACGAAGCATCTGTCAGAGGCCACGGAAGCAGCTGCCACGGGAGAAAGAGCACTAAGCTCCAGGCAGAGCGCAGCAGGGAAGGGCCGGACCCGACAAGGGGCCCGGGCCGAGCGTCCCTCCCCAGATGAAGCCCCTTGGTGGGCAGCTCAGCCCCGGGCCCGGCTCCCGCTGCCTGGCGGGGCTCTGAGTGTGGGTTCCTGGCTCAATGTCCCGCTCGGAGGTCCCATCTCCGGCTCTGTGGGATTCCAGGCCGGAGGCTCCCCGGGGCCCGGCCCCCTTCTCCCAGCCGCCCTCACCCCCGCCGGCTCACCGCCGCCCCACAGGGCCTGGCACTGCTGCCGGTAGGTCGGGCAGGCCCCGTTGTAACAGTAACCATCGGGGCAGGGGGCGCCGTTCTCCCGGAAGACGTTCTCCGGACACTCTCCCCGCCGGCCGTCGCAGAACTCGGGCAGGTCGCAGCTGTCCCGGGCCTCCCGGCACACCCGCCCCTCCGGAAGCACCTGAGTCGGCGCCAACAGAGCCGCGTCAGCGCCGAAGGCCTGGCTGTCCCGGGCCCCGCCGCGGGCTGGACGCCCCTTCCCGGCGGGGAGAGGCAGCTCGCCCTCCACGCCAGGCGCCCTGGCCCTCGATCCGGCCCCCTCCCGTGAGACCCTCCCTGCCTCGTCTTTAACGTCCCGCAGGCCTGGAGATGGAGGGTGGCGCTCCACCCCGGCCCCCCGCGTCCCCAGGCTCCTGTGCCCCAGGGCCCCCCCCACGTCCTGTAACTTCCCACAGTCCCTGTCCTGGAACCATCCTCCCCCAGCCTGAAGCTCCCGGCCCTAGGGAGTCAGTGGCAAGCTCTCTCCGCAAAAGGAGCTACGTATAAAGCCCGGAGCACAGGGCCTGCTGTACACAGCAAGAGCTTAATAAAGGCTTGGTCATGCAGGGACTCCTAAAATGCATTCCCGGCCTTTCGCTTTCTCTGCAGCTGCGTTAGTGCCCGGGCCTCTGCCTCACGGAGGTCCCCGGGGCTCTTCTCCCCTCTCGGCCTCCTCCTGGGGCCGCCTCACCTGGCACTCGTGGCAACATTCTCCCTGCGCACACGTGGCTCCCGTGGTCAGTCTGCACGTGGTGGCGTTACAGCAGCGATTCGTGCACTCCTGCAAAGAGGGTGGAGCCGTGAGGGGGACCAGGAGGGGCTGGCCCCCGGTCCTGGCCCAGCACTAGAGGGCGCTGATCCGTGGCCGTGGTACCCCAGCACACCAGGGGCCTGGCCCGTGGCCCGAGGAATCCCTTTGCATCTGGCTGCAAACCATGTTCATGGGGTCAGGGGTCGGGCCCCCAGCTGGGTCATCCGCCCCCAAGTTTCAGAACAGAGCCAAGGCCAGGAGGCTGCTGGGAACTGACAGATGAGCCCAGAGGCCAAGGGCGGGAGGCGGCCCCGGGGAGGATTGGGGGCCGGTCCCCAGCCGGCTGCCTTCTAAAGGGACTCCAGGCCTGCTCCACGGAGGGGCAGGTTACCTGGCACCTGCCTGACAGCCCGGAGGGCAGGGGCACGAGGAGCCCCCTGAGAGGGAAGGGGCAGGCGGGGGGCCCGCGGCGTGGCCCCGGCACAGGCCAGGTCATTTCCTAGACGGAAGGCGGCATCTGCATGCAGAGACTTCGTATCTGGGGGTCGGTGCTGAGAGGACTCGCGGCTCTCACGCCCCCAGTGCCCGCTTCCCCGGCCCGGGCTGCCGAAGGCTCCGGACTGGGCGGGCCAGGTGAGCCCTGGGGGGCAGGGAGCGGAGCAGGAAGCATCCTCCTGATTGGCAGAGGAGGAGCCCAGACCATGCCCTGCCCTCGGAAGTGCCTTTAGACCTGCCCGTCCTGAGTCTGTGCCATGAGGGCCCGCTCCAGAGGGATAACTGACCTGGCCCTGCCCGGCCTGTGCCTCTGGTCACCCACAGCCCTGCCCGGCCCACATCCCGTGCACCCCCGGCCCTCGCCCACACTCAGGGTGACGTCCGCCCGGGGCCCGCGAGCCCGCGCACCTCTGGGGAGCCGCAATCGCACTCCTCGCCCGGCTCCACGAAGCCGTTGCCGCAGGCCGGGCCCCCGTAGATGTCCTCCAGCCTCGGGGGGTTGCTCAGGCAGCTGGCCTGGAACACATTGCTCCCCACGAAGTTCTCCAGGTTGTTGCGGCTGCAGGAGCTGAACGTCTTGGGGAAGACGGTGCTGCCGGAGAGCAGAGGGTTCTGGGGGCGGCGTTCCGGTGGGGTCGGGAAAGGGAGGAGCCCCAGGAAGGGAACCACAGCCCTCAGGCCTGACCGGGCTGCCCGGGGCCCAGAGCCTCCAGAGCCGACTAAAGCCCCGTTACTGAAGGAGCCAGGCCGGGGACGGAGGGCCCCCAGCTGCCCCCCTCGCCACGTCCCCTCCAGATGGGATGGGAAGGGGGGCGCTCTGGGGATGGGGGGGGCCCTGAGTTCTGGGGATGAGGGGGGGGAAGCAGCTCGGCAGCTGGCCCTACCTGAGGCTGGCCGCCATGATGCAGCCGCCGTTCTGTCTGTGCTCCTGGCAGTAGCAGCCCGGGACGTTCTCGTCGTGGTCCATGCCCAGGTTGTGGCCCATCTCGTGAGCCATGGTGGACGCGACGCCGACGGGGTTTTCATGGTGGTCCTGGGGGGGGAGGCCGGCGGACGGCCACGTCAGCCACTGCTCACCCTCAGAAGGGGGCGGGGGCGGAGGCTGCAGCCGGAGGCCACGAGGATCGCTGGGGACCCAAGCCCCCCAAACAGAAGGCCCGGGGTCCTCAGTCCCGTTGGAGGCTGCAGGGCGGGGACCCCGAGGACTCCTCCCCGGCCCCGTAGTCACCTGGTTCACAGCCCCAGAACTCGGGGTGCACATGGAGGCCACCTTGGCCAGTCCCACCGTGGTGTGGTCGAAATCCACGCCCCTGAAAGAGATGTCTCATTAACACCCCTGAACCAGCCTCTGCAGGGGGTGCAGTCCCCGGGCCCTCTCCGCTGCTCCACGTGGGGGTCACAGTCACCCCAGCCCTCCCTGCTCCACGCGACACCGTTCTCCCCGTGACTTTGCCCCGGGTGCCGCTCCCCCCCCACTATCTGAACGGCGTCTCCCACGCTCCCGGCCCTGGAGCAGCTCTCGGGGGGCGCGGATCTCGGCCTGCCCCCGCGCCACTCACGTGATCAGCTGGGCGTTGTCGTGCTTCTTCCGGGGGACGAGCTCCCGGCTCCGCCACCCGAGGAAGTTGTCCAGCGTGGCGTCGGGGCTGCTGCTGACCTGGACCTTGTCCTGCCGGTCCCACATCTCCAGGCCGATGAGAACCACGCGGAAATTGAGCTTCTGATAGAGCTGGGGGGGAAGGGGGGCGGCCGTGAGGGAGCCGGCCCGGCCGTGAGGGAGCCGGCCCTGCCGTGATGGGCCCCGAGCAGCCCTTCTCGTGGGGAGGAAGAGCCGCCCCGGGCAGCCTGGAGGGGGCAGGCTCATGGTCAATGGCCCCTAGGGACAAGCAGCCTGAGAACGCCCCCCCTCCCGCCGGCCCCCCCAAGTCACACTGGCCTGTGTGCAAAAGGGGCCAGGTCAGCGGGCAGGAAGCTCATGGCGGGGCCTGGGGGTTGGGAGGCCCTCCCCCAAAGAGCTCACCTTGTCCACGTGGTTTACAATCTCTTTCACGCGGCTCCGAATGTCCTCTCGGTTCCTGAACTTCCTGTACTGAGGAAGGAGAGCCGGCGGCCGTGAGCCCCTCCCCGGCCTCCGCCCCGGGTGCCAATCCCGGGTGCCCGGCCCTCCCCCGTCTCTCACCTCGGCATGATCCACAACCACATAGAGCTCCACGTAGCGAGTTTCCCTTGGGAGGGATTTCTGAGGGAGGAATGAGGGGGCTCAGGGGACAAGGCCCCGACTCGGCTCCAGCTCTGGGGACAGGGCCTCCGCCTCCCTGCCTCCGCCGCCCCCTCAGAAGAGTCTCCCGGCTGACCCCCGGGGAGGAGTCTCTGGGAGGAGTCCCGGGCTGACTCTGGGAGAACCGCCGTTGGCGGGGGGCAGCGCGGGGGGAGGCTCACCCAGTTCCTGGGCTTTTGGGCTGCAGACATCCTGGGTTCCAGGTCCTCCTCCAGGGTGCTGTTGCTGACCCCGCAGGTCACCAGCTTGCGCACGAGCTGCTCTGCCCCGTAGACGGCGTGTCTGCCGCCCTCCGCCTCCTCCAGGGGCTCGATGACGTGGGCCGTGGCTCCCGTCTGGAAGAATCCCCTGCAAGCACGGGCGGGACGTCTGCTCCCGGAGCCGCAGGCCGCCGGCCCTCGGGGCTCCTCGCTCCTGAGCCGGGCCTGGGCCCCGCGGGTCCGAGAGCTCAGCAGCACGGCGGCCCGGGCGCTGGGGGCCCACACTCGAGCAGGGAGGGCTCTGTCGCCTCAGGTGGGAGGGCCCTGAGGGCTCGGGCCGGGAAAGGCCCATGGAGCCTGGAGGACCCCAGCACCGGCTCCTCGCTCCCTCAGCCCAAGGGCTGTTCCCCAAGAGGGGCCCCACCCCCCAGGCCCAGTGAAGTCCCGGAACAGCCTCCTGTGAGTGCCGGCCCAGCGCGGCTTCCACTGCACCATCCCACCTGCCCGAGACTTAGGGGTGGGAGAGGCCTCGGACAGAGAAGGGGCCAAGCCCGGAGCCTTTCCCAGCTTGCCCTTTGTTCAGAACGGCCCCGTGAGGGCCCCTGGGAAGGCAGGTGGGCCTGGGCTGGGCCGGCCTGGGCCCAGCCCTGAACTTCCCAAGCAATAAGTCTCCCTTACTCCTGGCGGCCGGGGCCGGCCCTACCTGATCCCGTGGCAGGCACTGATACTGGCTGCCGAGTCCTCGTGCCCTTCCACGTGGCCCTGGTAGAAGCAATGGTCCTGGACCCGCAGTGGGAGGAAGAAAGGGGTTACAGGAGGGCCCCACAGACAGGCAGGGAGCCCCGTCTGATGCCCACAGCCCCCTCTGTGCCCACAGCCCCCCCGTGCCCACAGCCTCCTCCCTACCTGCTGGGCGCCGGGCCGCTCGGTGACTTCGGTGCCATTGGCCAGGGTGTACGTCTCCGTGTAGCTGGCCCCCATTAGGTCCCTGCAAGGTGGCAACAGCCCACTGACCCCCCCACAGCACACCTGGCTCTCCCCCCTCCCCCACAGCTTCCTCGAGGCCCTCCCAGGTTCCTGACCTCCCCCTTCCTGCGGCCTTCCACATCTCAGATAGCGGAGCCTGGGGAGACTCCATCAGGGGAGTGGCCGAGGTCTCTGGGGGCCCCCTCCCCCCGCCTCCAGGCAGAGCGCGCCCCGCACCGCATCCTCCAGGCCCCTCTGCACTCACCGGTTCCTGCGCAGGCGCAGGGTGACGTTGCGGCCCGCCATGGCCAGGACGTAGCGCAGGTTTTCTGGGTACGGAGTCTGAGCCCGAGAATGAAACCAGCAAAGGCGTTTGGGAAGGCCGAGGGTGGCCCCAGCCCCGGGAGGTCGTGTGCTCAGTGGGAGGGCCCCTCGGCCCCTTCTCCGGCCCAGCACTCGCTGCGGTCAGCGCCGCTGGCCAGAACCGCCCCTGCTCCTTTGGGCCCAGCCCCCTCCCTCTCCAAGCCGCCCCCCTCCCCAGCCACCCTGAGAGCGCTAGGGGGAGTCGCTAAGGGGAGTCGCTAAGGGCACTATGTGGGCGGCCCAGCCTCCGATACCAGCCTTTTAGCACCCTCAGTCTCAGGTGCCGGCCGCCGGAAAGGACAGAAGCAGCGGCCGATGCCGACCCCGGGACGCCCAGCTGGCCCTTTCCTTCTCCAGCTCATTTTGCAGGAAGCCGAGGCAGGCTTTGGGCCGGGGCCGCCCGGTCTGCGACTACATCTGAGCCCGGGGCCTTCCTGACTCCCTGGCCGGAGGCCTCGCTGTGCTCCGAGCTAGAACCGGGGGTGGGCCGCTGGCCTAACTCCCCACACCGCTTCCTCATGCCCCCAAAAAGGTCCGACCCCCGGCTGTGCGTCCCCCTCGTTCTTTCTCCCCCCGCTGGGCCACAAGCGCTGCTAGAAGGCAGTGTGAAGGTCAGCGGGTAACCTGGGATGACCCACAGCATCCAGCAGATCCCTGGACCTCCAGAGCCCCGAGTCCCCCCCCCTTCCCCACACACTTCTCTGGAGGACCCCCTATGGGGGGGTCCACTGCAAACAAGACTCTGTAAAGTCACCAGAACTACTCGGGGCAGGCCAGAAGCTCTGGACCCCCAGAGACACAGAGGGGCCAGCTCCCGGCCCCGACTGGTCAGAGCCGTCAGGACCCTGTGGCTCTTGGGCCCGTCTCTGCGGGGGCAGCCAGGAGCCGCGGCCTGGAAAGCACGGGCAGAGGGCGGAGGGCGGACCCTGCCGGGCAGGCCCAGAGTCGGCCCTTTGAAACCCGGAAGGGGGAAGTTGTGAGATTAGGAAAACAAGCAAAAACCACCGAGACAGCAGCCCTGTGGGCAGGAGGGAGGGAGGCTGGAGCCCCTCCCTGGAGGGCGGCCTCAGTTATGCCGGGCCCTGGCCTGCGGACAGGAGGGCTGCATCCCCGCTCCCTGGTGTAGACATGTGACTCCCCAGCATGGGAAGGGCCAGAAAGGGGAGGAGGGGCTCCCAGCGGGACTGCCCGGAGGCCAGGGTCCGGCTGGGGAGGGAGCGGGGAGGGTTGGGACCATGAGCTAAGGGTTTGGACTGTGAAGGAGGCTGGAGGCAGAGGGACAGTCTCCTTGCTTCCACAGGGGTCAGTCCTATCAGACTTGTATGCACACAGCCCAATGACACTAGGCTAGCGTGTCCCTCCAGGGCTCAGCACAGCCCCCTGCACACAGCAAGAGTTTAATAATTGCTGGCTGGGCCGTGCTTGCTGATGAGAATGGGAGCATAGGAGGGGCAGCTTCCTGGCTCCCAAACCAGCCCTTACAGGGCCAGGCCCCCTGCCACAGCGAGCGACCCCCACTAAAGGAGGAGGGGGCCGGCACAAGCTGCCCATCTGCCTGCCCCCCCAGCCCACTGCTCCCTAACTGCCTGCTGAAAATGTGGCTGATTTTAGCTGAGAGCGGGAGGCCCGCTGCAGATCTCTGTTGCCGCCTCCCAGCCGGGGACCCGGACTCCCGGAACAGCCAGGCCGGGCCGCAGGGAGGAGATCTACTGGGCAGCCGAGACCCCCCACAGTGTCTGACTAGAGCCAGAGCCCACTGCTCCCAGCTGCGGGGGCGAGAGGCGGAGGCGGACTTACCGGGGACAGGTCTCTCCGGGCCCGGGGGCCGGGAACCCTCAGCGGATACACAACCTCGTACTTCTCCACGCGGGGCAGGGGGCCGGCCGGAGGCAGGTGGGCAGAGGGACCTGGAGACGGGGAGAGCATGAAGAAGCTGCTGGCCGACACCAATAGCATCCCCCGTGGCCGGCACTTTCTGAGCCTGCTCCGTGGGGACCCAGCCCAGGGTGGTGAGCCTCCTGGGGCTGACGTCCTCCCAACCCCTTTCCCTCCAGCATCCTCTGCATCTTCCAAAGGTCAAGGGGCAGCCTGGCCCAGGTCATCAGCGCCTCCCCCCTTGACAAGCAACCGAAGAAAGAGGAAGCAGGAGATGGTAAAGACCAGAGGCTGCAGCTCAGCCTCCGACCCTGTCATGGGCAGCGGGCTCAGTTCGACGGGGCTGAAGGGGCCAGAGGTGGAGCTCGCCCCGGTCCCCGTGCCTCACCCCCTCCCCCCGGAAAGCAGCTCCTAAGCCAACAGGCACAAGCCAGGCACCCGGAGTGAATCCACGGGCACCCCCAGGGCTGGCACAGCTCAGAGCCCAAGCTGAGCCCCCTCCGTGCTCCGGGAGCCTCGCCTGCATCTGCGCCCCTGCCTGCCCGACAGATCAGTCCCGGCCGCCATCTTGTCAGACTTGCTGTTATGGTCAGTCTTCAGCTGTGTGTGGCTCAGCACGACCCCTCGAGGAATTTTCTTTTTTCTCTCCCCACTTCATAGTATCCTCCCCCCCCCCCCGTCACACATAAAGATACTTTTCAACATTCATTTTTATAAGATTGTGAGTCCCCCACTTTTCTCCCTTTCTTCCCAGACAACAAGCAATCTGCAAGAGGCGATCTATGGGCAACCACGGAAATGCATTTCCACAGTGGTCGTGTTAGGAAATAAGAGTCAGAAAAGGAAAAAACCACAAGAAAAAGCAAAATAAAGGAAGAGTCCGCTTCGGGCGACGTTCACACTCCCCAGCTCTTTCTCCGCAGGGCGCCAAGACGCATTTCTTCGCACGTAGAGTTGGTTTGGGTCACTGGACTGAGAAGAGCCGAATCTGCCTCGGTGGCCAGTCACACAGTGTTGCTGTTGCCTGTAGGTGATCTCCTGGCTCTTCCCACCGTACGCAGCAGCAGCTCCTGCGAGTCTTTCCAGGTTCTTCTGAAACCCACCTGCTCAGCATCATTTCTTATAGGACAATAGTATTCCACATACCACAGCTGGTGTAACCATTCCCAAGGGATGGGCAGCCCTTCAATCTCCAGCTCTTCTGCCACTACAAAGAGTGGCTATATTTTTGTACGTGTGGGTCCTTTTCCTTTCTTTTTTTTTCATGATCTCTTTGAGATACAGACCTAGTGCGGTACTGCTGAGTCAGAGCATGCACACTGGGGCAGCCCTTGGGGCGAGTGCCGAATGGCTCTCCAGAACAGCTGGATCACTTTGTGACTCCACCAAGAGTAGTAGTGTTTTCTTTTTATTTTATCATCTTCCTTTTCTACCATATTAGTCAATCTGGCAGGTGTGAGGTGAGACCTCAGAGCTGTTTAATGTGTATTTCTCTAGTCAACAGTGAGTTAGAGCATTTTTTCCTATGACTGTAGATAGTTCTGATTCGTTCATCTGAACACAACCTATTGTATCCATTTGGGCTTTCCTTAGCCAAGATGCTGGAGTAGTTTGCCTTTTCCTTGTCCAATTTATTGGACAGATGAGGAAACTGAGCCAAACCGGGTGAAGGGATCATACAAGCTAATATGTGTCTAAGGTTAGAGTTGAACTCAAGTCTTACTGACTATGGTCCTGTGCTCTATCTACTGAACCATCCAGCTCATCGTTTCAGAGGCGGTCGGTGAAATGGCAGGAGGCACCCACTGGGACCCCTGCCTCGGCCTGGCCCCGATACAAGGAGTTTCAGGGCCACCCTGACACCTCCCCACATTTCCACCCATCCTGCAGGGCCACATTCCTTTCCCAGGCAGGGCGGCTTCCACCCTCTCACGAGGGAAAAGCAGATCCTGGGGGCAGAAGGAGAGGTCTGGCTTACCCCTCCCCTAGGCTAGAGGATTTGCTGGTCACCCTCTCTGGACCTCTGCAAGTACCAGCATCTAGGACCAGAGCAGTAGGGACTGAGCTGTCCTTTCTGACCAGCCTGCCCGTCAGAGACGCAGGAGAAGCATCACGACACAGCAGATATTGAGGGGGCCCCTGGAGCCAGTGTGACTCAGAGCAGAGCAGAAAGGGAGGCTAGAGGTTCCCAGCAATGCAAAGATCCAGGACAATCCCAAGGCCTGCTGAAGCGCAGAAAGAGCTGGTATCAATACAGACAGAAGCGTGCTAGCTTTCTTTCCCTCTTTTCTGGATTCTTCTCATACAAAATGACTAATGGAAATGTTTTACACGACAGTACACGTATGCCCTATATCAGATTGCTTATCGTCTAAGGGAGGGAATTTGGAACTCAAATTTTAAATAAAAATTCCAAAAATTAAAAAAAAAAAAAAAAAAGAATGCTAGAGGCTTTTCATGTTGCAAATGAGGAAACAGAAACTTAGGCAGGGAGAGTGACAGGCCTACCCAGAGTTGCACAGAATTTGAACCCAGGCAGGTCCTCTGCATATGCCCTCTACCACTCCTGCACAACTTGCAGGCCTCTTCCATATGCCAGAATTGGCCACAGGATGATCAAGACTAATAGAGCTCACATCCACAGAAAGGTCTTCCCTAAACCCTTCAGCTTCCCCATGTCCTTCCAATGCAACCAAGCCAGGTTCCCAGTCTCAGAGTCAGTCTGGATTCCTTGCTCTCTCACCAAACATCCAAGTCTCCGTAGCCCGTGATCTCCCCCCAGAAACATCTTTTGTCACTTTCACTTCTGCCACACTTCTTCATGTCTTGTATATGTCACCTTTGTTACTTTTTTAGGGTCAATTTCACCTCTGCCTAATGACAATTCCATTTCTGCAACATCTCTCGTCAATTCCACCTTGACTAATATCTTCTGTCAATGGCACCTCTGAAACATCTTTTGTCAATTCCCCTCTGTAACATCTTGTCCATTCTACCTTTACAACCTCTCTCCTCAATTCCACCTTGACTAATATCTCTTGTCAATTCTACCTTTGCAATATCTCCTGTCAATGGCACCTCTGCAACAGCTCCTGTCAGTTCTACCTTTACAACATCTCTTGTCAATTCCAACTTCACAACATCTTGTCAATTCCTTATACAATATCTCCTGTCAATTCTATCTTTACATTTCCTGTCAATGGCACCTCTGCAACATCTCTATCTTCCTATCATTTCCCCAATACTTTTCCCCCTCTCTGCACTGGCCCCATTCTGGTGCAGACCCTCATCACCCCTGGAATACTGTAACAGCTGCTGACTCTAGGAGTCTAACTATAAAGAAACCTGGATTTTGTAAAGAAACCATATTTTGTACTGATTACAATCTGTTTCTCCCACTGCGTAAGTTCCATTCCAGGTGGTTTGGAAAATGCCTGTGGATAGATGGATGGATGGATGGTTGTAAGGCTACCCCTACCACCATTTGAGAGTTGAGGGGAAGAAAAGTGTAAGTGGCCGAGAAGCTTGGCAGGGGAGTTTGGAGTATGATCCTGGAGTTTTCTGTAAGGAAGAGATAAGAGTTTTGGCTTGCGAGGCCCATGATGAAGTTCAACTTCAGGCCTAAGACTAGTCCTGACACCTGGATTTCCAGAACAGGCCTGGGAGGCCTGGGAGACCTCTAGAGTGATACCAAGATCTCAAGGCAAGGTCACGTTGGGCTGGAGCTCTATGTTCAAGGACATGACAGGGACAAAGCAAGTGGTCTGGGAGTCAACAGAACTGGCTCTGTGTCTCAGTCCTGGTTCTGGCTGGTTGGGCAGTTTGCCCTCCTCTAGCCCCTGTCGTCTTTGAGGGCCAGCTGAAGACAGTGGGCATAGACACCCTAAAGATGAAACAGCTCGGTGTGGGAGAGATGCTGATTTTGTGTCTGTCCCATAAAAAGGGGTCCCAGAGACCAGACCTGAAAGCAATCTGCTGGGGAAGGGAAAGTAGTGAACTTCCCCGTCCCCAAGTTCTGCCAGCAGAGGCTGAATGAGAACTTGTTGAGGATGAAGCAGGAAACCCTTGTGTGCAGGTATGGGCTGGACTAGCTAAATGGCCTCCAAAGTCCTTTACTAGAGTGACAAGCTGCCATGTGTTTTGGGCCTCAAGCTTTCCATCTGAACTATGTGGCCCCAGGGGTGTGATGGAACAGCTCAGCTACCCATAACTGTATCCATCCAGGGCTTAGCACAGTGCCTGGCATTCAGCAGGCATTTAATATAGTTGACTGCTGTGATCTCCCAAGACAAGCCACAAGAGGCTGAAGGGAGTGTCCCCTTGAGGAACTGTCTCTCCTCCCCTCTCCCCCCCACATACTCCATCTCTTAGCTCCACCTTGACTGTAAGTCCATCTGGCCTGTAATGGCCTCTCCAGGGCTAAAATTCTTATGGAAGAAGGAACTAAGACCTGAGCTTTTCTGTCTTTATCGTAATCTGTGTCACTGTTTCTGTCCCTGAACCTGTTCCTCTGTCACAATCTCTCTTCCTCTGTCCCTGTCTCTGTCATAATCTCTCTCCTGTCTCTATTTCTCTGCCCTTCCCCCCACTTCCTCCCTTCCCTCTGTTTAGCACTTGAATGATTCTGGTTACCCCATAAGTTCCACTCCTTCATTTTATAGGAGAATGGGGGGGGGGGGAGTTCCAAAGGAATAAGGGACTTGATCAAAGTCACACTCGTTTGGCTTTGGGCCCAGAGTCCCAACTTCTGGGTTTTTAATGTTCTGAACAGTTACTTTGAACCTCAGTTTACTCACCTGTAGGCTGGAAATAATGGTATCTGCTTCCCCTTACTCTCAGGCCAGCAAGTAATATATATATTCATCATTTCCTATGTGTCAAGCGCGAGATTTGAGGGCTGCGGACCCAGAGAAAGGGAAACTGCCCTGCCCCCCGGGATTTGAGCTTGCACTCTCTCTGATGGCTAGAGGAACTGCTCATAAAAATCTGCAAAGTGGGGGGGAGGTGTAGGAAGGTCAGGACAGTGGGGAGTCCTGAGGACCTGGGTCTCTAATGTTGGCCGGCTGGGAGACCCTGTCAGAGTCACTTATCCGCTGTCTGTGGAAGTACAAGGGAACAGAAACAGCTGGGAAAGGGCACAGCCTGCCCGCTGACCTCAGTCCAGCTCCCAGGGAGGGCGGGAAGTCTGAGGCTACTCTACCCCCCCCCCCAAAGTCCTGCTATCGCCTCCCATCGCATGGGGCTCCGGCAGCGACCACCCACCCAGCTCCTCCCCCCAGCCTCCAGCCCCGGGAACTCAGAGGAGCCTCGGTTTCTCCAGGTCCCTGCCTCCAGCTACCCGCGCTCCGTGGCTTTCCCAGCCCAGCTTACCCTAAATTCCGCAGCGCTCACGCAAAGGGGATTTTCCAGGCAGGGGAGGAGCCCCATTGCCCTGCGCTCCCCCCTTTCCATTAATAATAAAGAAGTGGAGCTCAGAAAGCCCTCGGCACTTGTCGTCCTCTCCCATCCCACAGCTCCACATAGACCAGCCGTGTGTCTGGTTTCGGGCCGGCTCTCAGGGAAGGGACGCCACGTATCCAAGGTCACCCCATCCCAGGGCCAGAGTCCCCGGGCTCGGGAGCTTTCCGTCCCCGCTCCTAAGACTTGCAGAGACCTGGGGGAGACTTGGGGGAGACCAGGGGCTCCCGCTCGGCCTGAGGCTCTTCCCCAGGCCCCGAGGTAAGCCCCTCCCCCAGCTCCCGGTGCCTCCGCCGCAGGGGACCGGATGATTCACCGCCATTAGTCAGGGCAGATAGGGGAATCACCTCCCGCGGCGGCCGCGAGGTTTTGGGTTACTCAGGACGCCGGCTCAACCTTCCCTGAAAAGTGCAGCCCTCCCCCTCCTTTGGGTGGTCGGCGTAGACGCCCCGCGTCCCCCAAGCCTCAGTCCCTGACCCCCAAGCGGGAGGCCCGAGCCCTGGCTGGGCGGCTGGGTCCCCGAACTCCGGGCCGCCGCCTTCCGCGTTTCGGAGCGAAATGAGAACTTGGACCGACCGGGTGGCCCCGGGGCCGAGCTTCGGGGAGTCCGAGCGCTGACCCCGAGTGAGAGCCGAGCCGCCTGGCAGGACGCTTGTAGAAGAGCCGGCGGTCAAGGTGGCTCCCGAGAGCCCAGGGAAACCGGCAAAGGTCAAGGCTCCCTCCCGCCACATGGGCTGGGGGCTGCGCAGGGGAGGGAAGCGCTCTCGGGGGAGCCCCCAGATCGCAGCGCCTTCTCCCCCGACACACCCGCGCTCCGGGAAGCGGGAAGTTCGCCCGGCCGCCCCCAGGCTCCCACCCCGGAGAGGTGCCGGGGTCCCGCCTGACTCACTTCCCTTCACCAAAGCCTGGGGGCCAAACCTCCCCGAGCGCCCGAGCCTCGGACCCGTCGGACGGGACGCGTTCCGGGACCAGCCTGGAGACGCCGGGATCCCTCCCAGGACCCGGGCGGCGATCCGGCCCCGGCCCGAGCCGGGCGAGGGCGCCGGGTAAACAGCCCGCGAAGCGCGGCGAGCGTGCTCCCTCCGGCCTGAGCGGCCGGCCCCCAGCTCCGCTGCCCCTCACTCACCGGGGAGCCCCGGGGCGCCGCGCGGGCTCAGGAAGAACGCCCACAGGAGCCCCAGAAGGCAGCGGCGGCCGCACATGGTCCCGGCTCTGACCCGGCGGGAGCGGAACTGGGCACGGTCCCAGGTCGGCCGACGCTCCACCCCCGTGCTCCCGGGCTGCGAGGGGGCGGTGCTCCCCTCCCTCCCCTTCCTCTGGTTTCCTCCTCCGCCCTGTTAGAGTTCAGGGGCTCAGGTGGATGCCAAATGTGGCCGGCCGTGGGTGGGCGTCCCGTCCGCTTCAGCTCCAGCGCAGAGGGAAGTTCTGGACGCTGGCGGCGAGTTCTCCTGCCTCCTTGGCAGCAGGCTTTCTCAAGGCTGAAATGGCTGGGGAAGCCCCCCAGGTGTTCAGAGGGACTCTCTGCGCCCCCCCCCCCCCACGCCAGAGCTTTCCCACCCGCCACTGATCGGACAGCCACGCTCAGGACCGGACCGGAACTCCGGCCGTCGCTGAAGCGCTGGCCAGGGACGCCCACCTGGACGATGCGATTGTCACTTGCCAGCTCAGGGAGGGGGAGGCTCCCAAGGAAAGTGGGGGCCGGGCGAGGCCCCCAGACGGAGAGGCCTCCTTAGCGAAGCCTGCCAAATCTGCCCCACGCCCGACGGAATCGCTGCCCGGGGGGGCGCGGCTCCCTCACGCGGGCCACGGGGCTTGAATTCGAGATGGGCCTTTGCGGAAACGGCGATTTTAGGGAGAACTCACGCAGGTTAAGAGCTCCCAAGAAGGTCCCCCAAAGTGGCCACTCTCGAGGTCTGGAGAGCTCTAAAGCTCTCGGGAGCTTCTCGGAGTTCGGGGACCCAGGGGAGACCCTGGCCCAGGACCGCCCGGACGGCGAGCCCTCCCCGGGGAAGGGGTGTGCTCCGGGAGCAAAGCTGAGTGGAAGGGGCCCAGGAGAAACCCCCAACGTGGCCACAGTAACTCTGGGGACCGAACAGCCAGCTCACGGCCCCGGGCAGGAACCGCCGCCAGACCCTCCTTTCCAGGTCCCCTGGCTGGGGCGCGGCGGCCGGGCTCAGCCCCAGAGGGAAAATAGGGGCCAGCTGGGAGCCCGCCCCTTCCTGGGAGGGGCGGGAGGGCCCGGCCCGGGAGATGACTTTTACCTGAGGTAGTCTCGCCCCTCCGGGAGTCTCACTGACTAATGCCCGGGACTACTGGAGGATGTGCGCGGACAAGCTGGACGCTGGATGAATGAGAACTAATTAAGGCAGGGGGTTAAGAGCCTTGAGGGGCTTGGGAAAGGCTTCCTGGGCTAGGGGCGACTTTAGCTGACATTGGAAGGAAGCCGGGAGGCTGATGCGGAGGAGGCACAGACGGTGAAAAGGCAGACAGACAGGGGACAGCGTGGCCAGAGATAGAGAGACCCAAACACGGATAGAACAGAGGCCGAAACACGGATAGAACAGAGACCCAGACACGGATAGAACAGAGACCCAAACGCAGATAGAACAGATACAGAAACGGGGATAGAACAGAGGCCGAAACACGGATAGAACAGAGGCCGAAACACGGATAGAACAGAGACCCAGACACGGATAGAACAGAGACCCAAACGCAGATAGAACAGATACAGAAACGGGGATAGAACAGAGGCCGAAACACGGATAGAACAGAGACCCAGACACGGGTAGAACAGAGGCCGAAACACGGATAGAACAGAGACCCAAACACGGGTAGAACAGAGGCCGAAACACGGATAGAACAGAGACCCAAACACGGGTAGAACAGAGACCCAGACACGGATAGAACAGAGGCCGAAACACGGATGGAACAGAGACCCAGACACGGATAGAACAGAGGCCGAAACACGGATAGAACAGAGACCCAGACACGGGTAGAACAGAGGCCGAAACACGGATAGAACAGAGACCCAAACACGGGTAGAACAGAGACCCAGACACGGATAGAACAGAGGCCGAAACACGGATGGAACAGAGACCCAGACACGGATAGAACAGAGGCCGAAACACGGATAGAACAGAGACCCAAACGCGGATAGAACAGAGACCAGAACACGGATAGAACAGAGACCCAAACGCAGATAGAACAGATACAGAAACGGGGATAGAACAGAGGCCGAAACACGGATAGAACAGAGGCCGAAACACGGATAGAACAGAGACCCAGACACGGATAGAACAGAGACCCAAACGCAGATAGAACAGATACAGAAACGGGGATAGAACAGAGGCCGAAACACGGATAGAACAGAGACCCAGACACGGGTAGAACAGAGGCCGAAACACGGATAGAACAGAGACCCAAACACGGGTAGAACAGAGGCCGAAACACGGATAGAACAGAGACCCAAACACGGGTAGAACAGAGACCCAGACACGGATAGAACAGAGGCCGAAACACGGATGGAACAGAGACCCAGACACGGATAGAACAGAGGCCGAAACACGGATAGAACAGAGACCCAGACACGGGTAGAACAGAGGCCGAAACACGGATAGAACAGAGACCCAAACACGGGTAGAACAGAGACCCAGACACGGATAGAACAGAGGCCGAAACACGGATGGAACAGAGACCCAGACACGGATAGAACAGAGACCGGAACACGGATAGAACAGAGACCCAGACACGGATAGAACAGAGACCCAAACACGGATAGAACAGAGACCCAAACGCGGATAGAACAGAGACCAGAACACGGATAGAACAGAGGCCGAAACACGGATAGAACAGAGGCCGAAACACGGATAGAACAGAGACCGGAACATGGATAGAACAGAGACCCAAACACGGATAGAACAGAGGCCAAAACACAGATAGAACAGAGACCGGAACATGGATAGAAAGGAGACCCAAACGCGGATAGAACAGAGACCGGAACATGGATAGAACAGAGACCCAAACGCGGATAGAACAGAGACCGGAACATGGATAGAACAGAGGCCAAAACACAGATAGAACAGAGGCCAAAACACGGATAGAACAGAGACTCAAACGCGGATAGAACGGAGACCCAAACACGGATAGAACAGAGACCGGAACATGGATAGAACAGAGACCCAAACACGGATAGAACAGAGACCGGAACATGGATAGAGCAGAGACCCAAACACGGATAGAACAGAGACCGAAACACGGATAGAACAGAGGCCGAAACACGGATAGAACAGAGACCCAAACACGGGTAGAACAGAGGCCGAAACACGGATAGAACAGAGACCAGAACACGGATAGAACAGAGGCCAAAACACGGATAGAACAGAGACCGGAACATGGATAGAACAGAGACCGAAACACGGATAGAACAGAGACCAGAACACGGATAGAACAGAGGCCAAAACACGGATAGAACAGAGACCGGAACATGGATAGAACAGAGGCCAAAACACAGATAGAACAGAGACCGGAACATGGATAGAACAGAGGCCAAAACACGGATAGAACAGAGACCGGAACATGGATAGAACAGAGGCCGAAACACGGATAGAACAGAGACCCAGACACGGGTAGAACAGAGGCCGAAACACGGATAGAACAGAGACCCAAACACGGGTAGAACAGAGACCCAGACACGGATAGAACAGAGGCCGAAACACGGATGGAACAGAGACCCAGACACGGATAGAACAGAGACCGGAACACGGATAGAACAGAGACCCAGACACGGATAGAACAGAGACCCAAACACGGATAGAACAGAGACCCAAACGCGGATAGAACAGAGACCAGAACACGGATAGAACAGAGGCCGAAACACGGATAGAACAGAGGCCGAAACACGGATAGAACAGAGACCGGAACATGGATAGAACAGAGACCCAAACACGGATAGAACAGAGGCCAAAACACAGATAGAACAGAGACCGGAACATGGATAGAAAGGAGACCCAAACGCGGATAGAACAGAGACCGGAACATGGATAGAACAGAGACCCAAACGCGGATAGAACAGAGACCGGAACATGGATAGAACAGAGGCCAAAACACAGATAGAACAGAGGCCAAAACACGGATAGAACAGAGACTCAAACGCGGATAGAACGGAGACCCAAACACGGATAGAACAGAGACCGGAACATGGATAGAACAGAGACCCAAACACGGATAGAACAGAGACCGGAACATGGATAGAGCAGAGACCCAAACACGGATAGAACAGAGACCGAAACACGGATAGAACAGAGGCCGAAACACGGATAGAACAGAGACCCAAACACGGGTAGAACAGAGGCCGAAACACGGATAGAACAGAGACCAGAACACGGATAGAACAGAGGCCAAAACACGGATAGAACAGAGACCGGAACATGGATAGAACAGAGACCGAAACACGGATAGAACAGAGACCAGAACACGGATAGAACAGAGGCCAAAACACGGATAGAACAGAGACCGGAACATGGATAGAACAGAGGCCAAAACACAGATAGAACAGAGACCGGAACATGGATAGAACAGAGGCCAAAACACGGATAGAACAGAGACCGGAACATGGATAGAACAGAGGCCAAAACACGGATAGAACAGATACAGAAACGGGGATAGAACAGAGAGAGACTGAAACAGATAAACAGAGACCCAGACAAACAAGAAGGAAGCAGAAGTCCATGAGGCCCCCACTCCTCTCCCTCATTCAATTCCTGCCCTAATCCTAGGGGAGCAAAGCTGGGCCTCTGCAGGCTAGGTGAGAGGAGCAGGAAGTCGTGGCTCTTGCCTCAGCTTCCTCCCTAGAGCTTAGTCCAGACTGGAAATGAAGGGGCAGTCACCTGTCCAGCCTGCACCTGAACCCTGGACGTGTCTGGGGGCCTTGCCCTGCTTGGGGGGGGACCCCTTCCATGACGGGACAGCCCCCGGGGGAGGAAGTTTGTTCAGAGATCCAGATCTGCCTCCTGGCAACCTCCTGTGGCGCCCCCCAAACCCCAGTCAAGAAGAAAACTCTTATGTCTCCTCTGTCCCCCTTCCGTATTCCTGCAGCTCTTCTCCCAGGTCCACTTCTCCAGGTCCTTTTCCTAACCCCAAGATGGCACCATCTGCGTCCTTCACTGTCCTGTTAACCAGCGCTGGTCCTCTGGGGGGCCCTCTCTCAACATCCCCGAAGCCCGATGCTGGGGCCTGGCCAGGGCTGGGTGAACAAGCCCCCTCCCCCAGGACATTCGCCTCTCAGTAAGGCAGAAGGTGACTTCAGGAACCACTCTGGACGTTGGGGGAGGGGAGATGGGGAAGTAGAAGGTCTCCCTTGTTTCACAGATGAGAAAATGGGGACCATTCGCCCAAGATCCCCCAAGAGTCGGGCTGAGCTGGGACTGGAATGATTTCATTTCCCTTTGAGTTTGTGACTCATCCCCCAGGGATCATTTCTGCATGAAAGGAGGTGTGAACTTTTCGAGCCAAGCCTCCCCCTCCATTTAGAAAGCTAAGAGATCGAAGAGAAGGGAGCACTTTTATCCCGATTCAGTGGATTTTGTCATGGGGGGGGGGGGGGCGTTCATGAAGGTAACAGCATGGGCAAGCAGGAATGGGCTGCAATCTGCCTCAAAGGAGGGCACTCCCCCACAGAGGAGGGCGTGACTCCATTGAGAAGACTTTCTGCTTGTCCCGGTGACCGCTGGGGTCACTTCAGTTCTCCAGGCTGCTGTCCAGCAGGTCAGCCATCCTTCCACCCTTCACATGCACAAATTTGGGGACCCTCCTGTCTCGGCGCCATCCTCGTCCCGGACAAGAGCGCTCCCTGGCCCCGGGCAGGACCGATGCTCCGCGGGGGCAGCACAAGTTCGGCTCCGTGAGGGCAGGGCAGTGTTGTTTTGGTCTCAGTATCTAATACAGTAATATTCATTCTAAGAAATATTTCCTGGACCGAACCTCGTGACTCCCAGGCCAATGTGCCCACCCCAGGGGCAGGGCTGCTCGCATTGACCCCAAGGTCCCTCTGCGGCCGTCCCTCTCGCGTCCCGATGTGCCCCGATTCCTCCCCCAGACTAGAGGAGCGGGAGATTCTTCTCGAGAAGATCACAGAGTCCATGAGAACAGAGACTTGGCTTGACCAGTTGAACAATGAGTTGGTCAAGGAAATGAGACAAGGTGGAGGTGTCCAAAATCTGGCCAGCCATTTGGCTGGACGTTAGGATCCTTGTCTTCAAACTTTCGTCAGACAGTGCCTTCTCAACCCCAGCCCACTGCCTGGGTCCTGGGCCCCCCCTTTTTGTCCCCAACGGCCACACAACCCCCCAGCCCAAGATGGTGTGCCTGTCTTCCCCCCCCTCCCATGAAGAGTCAGGAAGTGGCTGGAGGAGAAAAATTCCACATCTACACCCGCTTTCCAGAAGGATGCAAAGACTTCCTAGTCCTGATCTGCCTCTTCCCCTTTCTGGGACTCAGTTTCCTACTCTGCAAAATGAGGCTTCAAGGGCCCTTCCTTGCCTAGTGATCCACAAGCCTGACCTTCCCTGCTACTTCCTGGGCGCTGAGAGGCTCAGCATTGTGACCAGAAACGGTGGGTTTGTAACACCATCACACTGCAGATGGCGAGGGTATACCCAGCCGGCCTCCTGCAGTCAGAACTCTGCTAAAGGAGCATTTAGTCAATCCAATAAGCCCAAAGAGAAAGCCAAAAGAAAGCCATGTCCCAAATGGGCCGGTTACAAAGTTCAAGGGGCAGAGTCTCTGGGTAATGAATCCTTTGATTATTATTGCTTGGAGTCTATAAAAGGATCGCTCATTTGGCTGCCTTTTTTAAACCAAAGATGGATCCTTGTGGCCCTTTAATGCTTATATACCGGGAAGAACGAGTGTCCCAACAGCTGGCGATCAACTCTGATTGGTTAACAATGAATCCGAAGAATGGGTGTTTTATTCTAATGAGGGGCTGGGGGACGGAGCCTTTGGTGACAGACCACCCTCAGCGGGGGTCCAGACTCTAGCCCCTCAAACTGTGGCTCTCGCCCCCTGTGGGGTCTTGTAACTGAAGGGGGGAGTCGTGAAATTAAGATTTATCCCCAATAAGGGGCAGCTAGGGGGCGCAGTGGAGAGAGCACCAGCCTTGAATTCAGGAAGACCCGAGTTCAAATCTGGTCTCAGACACTTAACACTTCCTAGCTGTGTGACCCTGGGCAAGTCACTTAACCCCAGCCTCAGGGGAAAAAAAAAAAGATTTATCCCCAATAAATGTTTGATTTGTATTTTATAAACCTACATACCCCGAGGCAAGTCAAAATTTCTTGGACAAAAAAGGAGTGTCCCATGGCCAAGGTTCAAGAAGCCTTGATCTAGATTAAAGATTTACACTGTCCCCCCCTGCCCCCCAAGCCCAAGCACAATGGGCAGGGGTGGGGGCTCCCGGGGCACAGGGGTGGGGGCTCCCGGGACACAGGGGTGGGGGCTCCCGGGATACAGGGGTGGGGGCTCCTGGGGCACAGGGGTGGGGGCTCCCGGGGCACAGGGGTGGGGGCTCCTGGGATACAGGGGTGGGGGCTCCCGGGGCACAGGGGTGGGGGCTCCCGGGGCACAGGGGTGGGGGCTCCTGGGATACAGCGGTGGGAGCTCCTGGGGCACAGGGGTGGGGGCTCCCGGGGCACAGGGGTGGGGGCTCCCGGGACACAGGGGTGGGGGCTCCCGGGGCACAGGGGTGGGGGCTCCTGGGATACAGGGGTGGGGGCTCCCGGGGCACAGGGGTGGGGGCTCCCGGGGCACAGGGGTGGGGGCTCCTGGGATACAGGGGTGGGGGCTCCTGGGGCACAGGGGTGGGGGCTCCCGGGA
This sequence comes from Sminthopsis crassicaudata, assembly GCF_048593235.1. NCBI lineage: Eukaryota > Metazoa > Chordata > Mammalia > Dasyuromorphia > Dasyuridae > Sminthopsis > Sminthopsis crassicaudata. Next base: position 683,203,224 of record NC_133618.1, read on the forward strand.
CACAGGGGTGGGGGCTCCTGGGATACAGGGGTGGGGGCTCCCGGGGCACAGGGGTGGGGGCTCCTGGGATACAGGGGTGGGGGCTCCCGGGGCACAGGGGTGGGGGCTCCCGGGACACAGGGGTGGGGGCTCCTGGGATACAGGGGTGGGGGCTCCCGGGGCACAGGGGTGGGGGCTCCCGGGACACAGGGGTGGGGGCTCCCGGGGCACAGGGGTCGGGGCTCCTGGGATACAGGGGTGGGGGCTCCCGGGGCACAGGGGTGGGGGCTCCTGGGATACAGGGGTGGGGGCTCCTGGGGGCCCCAGCTGGAGGCATTGCCAAGGGAGCACGCATTTGCACATTTAGACTTTAAGAATAATAGTTCCTGCTTCCTCTCTAAGTTTGTAAAATGTTAAAATCGTGCAGCCTCTTAAAAAATAAAATGGAATTCAAGGAGTGGGGTGTTGGAGGAGCGGGTTCTGCAAGTGGCTGGAGATGGGGGGGTTAGCCATTAGTTCTACAGAGGTGAGCTGAGACTGCAGGGGTCAGGAGAGTGGCTGCTGTGGGGTACACTGAGACAGTGGGGGAAGTCGGGGTGCTGTGGGATACACGGAAACAGTGGGGAGAGTTGGGGTGCTGTGGGGTACACCCAGACAGTGGGGGGAGTCGGGGTGCTGTGGGGTACACCCAGACAGTGGGGGGAGTCGGGGTGCTGTGGGGTACATGGAAACAGTGGGGGAAGTCGGGGTGCTGTGGGGTACACCGAGACAGTTGGGGGAGTCGGGGTGCTGTGGGGTACAGTAAGGAGAAAGTCCGGGAGGAAGGGGCGGCAGCAGCGTCATTCTTGGAGATGCAGAGAAGGGCTGAGCAAAGTTCCACGAGGTCCCTGGTGCCCGGGCCCATGGGGGGGAGGCCGCTGATGCCGGGCCATCTCCCCCTCCCCCTCCGCAGCCATCTGGGCTAGGGCTGGGCCTGGGGCCTGGCCGGTCTGCTTCCTGTCCAATCCCCCCAGGATCTCCGAGTCCTGTTAGAGGGCCCCCCCAGCCCCGCTGGACCCCACAGATCCCTGGTCTCTGGCCTCCCTCCCAGCGCAGCCCCATGCTTTGAGCTCTGCCCTCCCCCATATCTTCCCTCTTTCTGGGACCAGGAGGAGTAAGGGAAAGGGCCCTTGTCTTGGGAGTACGGGAGGGGGGGCTCCGTTCTGTGGCCAAGCCGGGGTGACAGTGATAAGAGCCAGCATCCGTGTAGCGCCTGCTGTGGACCAGGCACTGGGCTCCAAAACGTGACCTCAGGTGATCCTCACATCAGGTTGGGGGGTAGAGCGGTTTGCCCCTGTTTGACAGATGAGGAAACCGAGTCAGGCAGGGAGCGGCCGCACTCTGGGCACGGGCGGGGGGGCCCAGGTCCCCTGCCCTCGTCCTGCCCTTGGTGATGGGGGCGCTGAGCCTGGGACGGGCTTCTCGGGTCATTGGGAGAATCTCATTACTCAGCTCTTCAATATCGCCCTTAAACAGGAAGTGTGGGGAGGAAGGAGGGGAGAGTGAGACGGAAGGATATTGTGCAAAGGGGCAGGACAGAGGAGGTGACTTCCGGGGTCCAGAACCTGCGGCAGGCGCCAGGCCCGAGGTACCGCAGGGCCCAGGAAAGGCCTCCAGCTTTAAATCCCTTCGGCACCCCCAGGGAAAGGGGGCCCACGTGTGAGCTGGGCCGACTCCCCACCATCTGGAGGGAGCAGCCGCAGGGATTGCTGGGTCCGGGCCCACCTTGGCTATCCCGATGTGGATCTGGGACTCCTACCAGGCCCACCTTGCGGTGCATCCAAAGCCTATGGCCACCCTCGAGGGAGCTGCAGGGGCACCCCGGTGCCCCCCGCCTCCGGCTGCCCCCTGTCACTCACCCAGCCAGTGGGGACCCCCCAGCCGGCCGGCCTTCCGGGAACAGGCTGATGACAGGAGCGTCCCGAGCCAGGAAGGAAGAAGTGAGCTGATGATTACCCAGAAGGCCGACCACAAGATCCTGCAGATTCATCTGAGCTGTGAGAAAAGAGAGCAGCGGCTGGGGCTGAGTCACCGGGGCCAGACAGCGGCCCAAGGATGTGAGGGGGCAGGCTGGGAAGGAAGGGAGCCAAGGCCCTGCCCCTCAGGGTGCCAGAGGCGGGGGGTGCTCCGGGAGGTGGGCGCCCACCCGGACTGCTGGCGCGATCCCCAGAGAAAGCGGAGAAAGGCGCAGGGACACCCTAGTCCAGGCTTGGTTTGTGTCAGAAAAACTAAAGGCGAAGAGCCCACGGACCCAAAGGAAGGGGGCAGGGGTGGCGCTGCTGTGGCTGAGGAGTAGAGAAAAACAACCCAGGACGTAGATCAAACCAGTGACCAATCCCCGACCCAGAGCGGGAAAGGACCCTGCCTCCCGGGGAGAGATGCAGGATGGGAGGCTGGGCCTGGCTGTGCTTGGCTGTGTGTCCTATTAGGAAAGATCCACCTTCCTTCCCTCCCTCCCTCCTTCCTTCTTTCCTTCCTTCCTTCCTTTCCTTTCTTCCTTTCCTTCCTTCCTTCCTTCCTTCCTTCCTTCCTTCCTTCCTTCCTTCCTTCCTTCCTTCCTTCCTTCCTTCCTTCCTTCCTTCCTTCCTCTCTCCCCTCCTTCCTTCCCTCCTTCCTTCCTTGCTCCCTTCTGTCTCTCTCTCTCTGTCTCATTCTCTCCTGTCTTTTTATCTCTTTCTTTTTGCCTCCCTGGCTTCTGCTTCTCTTTCTTCTTCCTGAACGGGAGGGAGAGTGGGCAGTGGAAGGAAAAGGAAATAAGTGCTTGGAAAGAGCCCGTGCAGCCCGGGAGGTTTCCCAGCTCTAGCCCCTTGAGGTACTGGCCGGCACATGGTCGGCCCAGAACCGCTGTGACCCTCAAAGAACCAAAAGCCAGATCAGAATCCCGGTGAGCTCATGGTAGACTCTGCCTCCCTGGAGCCTCTGGGGCTTTGCTTGTGTTGTTGTCAAATATTTCCTAATCACGGGGTCAGGCCCGGCTCCGGAGAATGCCCCCGACCGGCTTTGGGCCTGGGGGCTCCGACTGTGAACACCCCAGGGCCCCTCCCCTCATTTTACAGAGAAGCAAAGGGAGGCTCTAAGGGTGGGTGGAAGCCTTTCTGGAGGTCACAAGGCTGGCCAGAGAAAGTGAGGAGGGGGCTCAGCTCTTCTTGAGAGGAGGAGGTGAGGAGGGGCCGGGGAGCCTGAGGAGCCGGCCAAAGCTCGGGAATAGCCTCTTGGGCAGTCGGTGGTGGGAATGGAATGGGTTGGGGGGGGCAGCATGTCCCGGGCCGGCCTGGGAGCAGGAGCTGGGAGGCGCTGGGTGCTCCTCCAGGCCCGGACGCCTGCTGCTGTTCCTCCTCCCAGCGGTGTCGTCAGGGGGTGCCTTGACTTGGATTTCATCGAGGCGGAGCAGTTGCAGTCTTGGACCCCACTCTCTCCTGCAGTCGCCCGGGTCCAGTGGCCAGAGACCGAGACCTGGGAGGCGCCATCAAGGGTCCGAAGCCCGGCGGGTCCTCTTCAGGAGGAGACACAAGGCCTTCCCGAGGCCCTGGGTGCAGGAGAAGGCTGGGCTCGGCGGCGGAGGAGACGGGCCAGGTGAGGAGAGCCGGCTCCCGGCCCTTTACTCAGATGCAGCCTCCTTCCCGAGTTTCACAGAGAATCGGGCTGAATGAGGGATCCGAGGGCCTGCCCGGGTCAGCAGGGCCGGGGTCCCAGCGGGCAACCCGACGAGTGTGGGCAAAGCCGGAAACCCTGCTGGGGGGGAGGAATGGCCTCCTGGCCCCTCCCCGACCCACGATTTCCCTTCAAAAGCGGCGATGGTTCAGTTCAGTTTAAGGGACAGAAGCAAACACCAAGGAATGAAAAGTCCATCAGAGATGCATGGAGGGGACGGGCTCTCGGAATCCCAATTATCCGAGTTAGAGGCAGCCTCTGGAGCATCCTCCCCCAACACGCCCAAGCAGGCGGCCCAAGGAACGCATTACCCCTCCCTCACGGGGTAGTTCTTCCAATAGTCGGCCTTTTTCATCCCAAACTCTCCCTTCAGAAGTGCCAAGGCTGCCTGTCTCTATCTGTCTCTCCTTCTCTGTCTCTTCATCTGTCTCTGTGTGTCTCCCCTCTCTCTCCCCATAAGTGGGAAGTTTGTTTTAAATTTTTAAATAACATTTCATTTCTTAATTACTTGTAAAAATAATTTCCATGCTTGTTTTTCTGTTTTGAGTTCCAAGTTCTATTCCTCTCTCCTCTCCCCCTTCCCCATATCATAAGCAGTCTGATGCAAGTTAGATATGGGTAAGCATGTAAAATCTTTCCAGATCAGGCTTTTTTTTTTCATGAAGACGAACAAAAAAGAAAGGAAGGAAGGAAGGAGAAAACTAGCGCGCTTCGTCCAGCATTCCCTCTCTGGGAAGCGGAGAGCTCAGCATTGCGGGGACAGCCGAGCCTCGGACCGGGCAGCCTCACAGTCGCTGCCCGGAGGCAGTGAGCTCCCGGTCCTGCTCACTTCACTTAGCATTAGTTCATGGGAATCCTTCCAGGTTCTTCTGCCCCCCCCCCTTGTATTCCATTACAAGCATATAGCCCAGCTTGGGTAGCCCTTCCCCATCCATGGGCATCCCCTCGGCTTCTAGTTCTCAGCCATCACAAAAAGAACTGTTGTAAAAACAGGCCCTTTTTCCTTTTTGTTTTTTAACCTTTTGGGGTCCAGATATTGGGGCGCCATTGCTGGCTCAAAGGGACTGCACTGAATCCCATGCTCAGGGGCCCTCTGAGCGGCTACCGTGCCGCTGGAGAGAAGGGGGTTCGCGTAGAGGTGGGGAGGCTGGGCCGTGGCCAGAGACTGGCTGCTGGGGCCCAGGAGTGATGGGTCTGGTGACCGGGTGCATGGTGGCGGTCTCAGTAACAGGGAAGCCTGGAAGAGATGAGAGCAGGCGTTTCATGTGGGACTCCTTGAGTCTGTCTGGTTGGAGATGCAAGAATGGGGGTCAGCAGCGCGGTGGAACCAGCCGTAATCTGAGGGGATTCAGAGATTGCAGGAGGGGGAGTCAGGCCTGGTGCTAAGGGCATTGACTTGTGGTTGCTTTGCCGGATCAGTCTCTCCCTCCACCCAGCTTCCAGGAGACCCTCAATAAACCTCCTTGGCTCCCTGTTGCTCCCATCCTCCAGCTTGAAGTTGAAAATCTCTTTTTTCCAGGCTTCTCAAACACTTCTGGAGCCAGCTGGCCCAGACATCTCACCCGTGGTCCTGGGCCTGGGCCTTCTCTGCTCGATTTCTCCACATGCCCCAGGAAGTCCATTATTGGGATAACCTCCTTTTCCCCTAGAAACCCGTCTTGCTCTCCCTCTCCTGCGACCAGGAGCTCCAAAATTCCCTAAGGAAAGAGCTCAACTCATTCATCTCATTGTCAGGGGGGATGCCTCAGACTGACTCTCTCACTTCCACGGGCCACCTCCCCCGCTCCTGGAGGGCAGGATCTATCACTGCCCCTTAATGAATGGTGCTTAATGAATGCTCACTGACCGACTTTACTCTGGTCCAGTCTCCTGCCTCCTCCCTCATCTCAGGGCCTTTCACTGACTGCCTCCCCTCCTGCCTCTCTGGGCTTCTGGCTTCCCTCAAAACTCACTTTAAATCCCATCTTCTCTGAGACCCTTTCAGGTCCCCTCCTTTTGAAATACCTCAGTTTCCCTGAGTTAGTATGCTATGCCCACCCTCCACTTCCTGGCCATTAGGACTGAGAATGAGGGCCTCAGCGCTCTGGCCACTCTCACATTCATACAGCTCCACATGGCTTATCTCAAATACCTGGATGCGACTTCCTGCCTCCTGCTCCACCACCAACTCATCAGAACTTATGACTTCCTGAAATTAGGACTTACTAAGTGTTTCTCCCCCTCCCCCCACCTGTGTTTCCCTGATAGCTGGAGCCTTATAAAAATCTCTGGAATTAATTGCTGAATGTTTTGAGACAAGAGTCCCATTCAGCCAGCTGGGGGCCAGATTCTCCACTATTAAAATAGTGTCTTGCCTCAGTTTCTCCAGAATTACACCTTTTTCATAAATGCTGATAGGCTGTGATCAGTTGGTTGGTTCCCTGTTGGGGAATGGGACTTGTCCCATTTGGATCTGACCTCAGTAGGAGCAAAGCCTTGTAGGAGCTGTGGGGATCCTCCTTGGACACGAAGATGGTCCAGGATAGAATACATTCTCAAGGTGTTGTGGTGAAATGTTCTTGCTGTGTTTAAAAGGAAATCTCCCTCTCTAAAATGTAATTGACTTTAATGTGGGCACTCACTAGTGGGCTACCACTGAGGGATATACCTAAACTAGGGGCTCAGATCAATGGTGTTGATCCCTCTTAGGGGGACCCCTAGGATTCTGAGGGGGGGCAGTGAAGCCAGAGCCCGACCTGTTGATGGAGGCAGGCTCCTGTCATTTGGGGAGACTGAGAAAGCTGCCTCTTCATAAGAAAGAAGGGCTCCATGATAAGGTGGAGGTGAAGAGGAAAGGCGCCCAAGGTAGGGGGCCCAGAGATGGGACCAGACTGGCTCTCTGGGACGATGCTGGAAAGGTAGGTCTGGCCAGAAGGGGAAGGACTTTCAAAATGCCCGAGTGTATTTTGTCCAGAGGAGCCACGGGAGTCTATCTGGGCAGAGCCTTGCCATGGATGAGCTGCTCCCAGGAGATCCGGGGTGGGGTGGGGCTAATTGAGGTGTTGGCTAGGGAAGGAGGGCTGAGAAGGGACAGAGGCAGGGAAATGGCAGGATTCGGCTTCCCCAGAGATATGGGGGTTGAGAGGGGGAGCTGAGGCTCAGAGCCCAACCCTGACGTCTCCCACAGAGATGGGGATGGGGTGGAGGGAAGGTAAGGAATTCTCCTTTGGATATCAGGGGGGAGACCTTGTCTCCCTGGGGTCCAGAATGTCCAGAAGGCCCCCAGGGCCTGGGACTGAGCCTGCCTTTGCAGATCTGAGAGTGACCTGTCCTGAGTCAGGGAGGAGGGCTGACGACAAAGAGGTCCCCGACCACAGGAAGTGATTAAGAAATGTCTTCTGAGACTCCACTCCTTCTAGACTTGAGAACACCTGCTGCCAGTCAGCAGCGGTGACGACCCTCATGCCTGTCCCTGGCGGCCTTGCTTCCCCCCATGCCTAAATCGCTTGGTGGGCTCCCCTACACTGCCCCCCTCCTCCAGTGCTGGGCTCTGGACAACCTGGAGCGCTTCCTGCGTGCCCCACGCGGGCTTCTCCCGCTAGCCAGCTTTGTTCTTCCCCTTCGTTCTCTGAAATCTTGCGTTTGTTGTTGAGTCATTCACTTGGGCCTGATTTGTCTCAAGTGACTCCAAAGCACTGAGGGTAAAGAGGCCGGAATCGTTCGCCATTTCCTTCCCCAGTGTGTCCCCATGTTACCGATGGGGAACCGAGGCAAACGGGGTGAAGTAACTTGTCCAGGGTCACACAGCTGGCGAGTGTCTGGGGCGGCACTTGAACCCAGCCCTTCCTGGCTCCAGGTCAGGGGCTCTATCCACTGCTTCCTCTCTTAAAATCCACTATATATTGAGGGACGTGTGTCAGAATACTGCGGCTTATCACAAACTGAGAGAGTTGGGGTCAGTGGGGGGGCAAAACTCCCACCAGAATCCAAAGTTCAGAGTCTGAATTGAAGATCAGAAAAAGTCTTTATTCTTTCCCGGGAGGCAGGGCACCGGCTCAAACAGCTACGACGCGGAGTGTGAAGAACTCAACAAAGCACAAAACTTTTATCCCTAAAGCGGAGTCCCCCCTCCCCCCTCTCTTCTCACCATTTGCTGATAAGGGAGCTCACTAATTGACCAAGACAATATCCAAGCTACCCTAATGATTCCTAGATAATCGGACCTATCCGAAGGTTGCATTTTACAAACCCGGAAGTATTTCCTTCCGGCAAATTTGGAAGCATCCCATCAAAAGGGGCTAGTACAATCCTCCTTTTGCATTACCTCATCCTGACTTGTAAAGTTGAGCCGCTATGAATATTAGATGAGGGGATAGGAGTGAGGAAAATTCACCTGGGGTCACTTCTCACACTTCTCTCTTCCAAACCCCTCTTTTCCATCCCAGCAAAAAGCTTCTTCCCGTGGGCAAGAAGTCAATCCCCCAAAGAAGTTCTGGGTGGGTGGAATTATCTGAAAGGCAAGGGTGTTTTAGGTGCTCAATTTTGGGGAGGTGATAAGCTCTAGCTGGCCCATTGCCACCACACCATCCCTGTGGGCAAGGTTTGTAATTTGTTTCCTTAATTATACAACGGCTTTCTCTTTCTAGATGGTGTCTGATATAGCTCAGGGACAAAACCTTCTCCACTTCAGCCAAAAGGCTAAGTCGGGCTTTTCTCTTCTGCTTCCTGGATTTCTGCACAAAAATATATCCTTATAATCTAGAATGGGTCTGATTCCCCACGCCACCATCTTGCCGTGGCTGTTTCCTTCCTTCCCTTCTTTTCCTTCCTCCTTCCTTCCTCCCTTTCCTATTTTCTCTCAATATTATTATGTGACTTTCTACAATGCCAACAAAAACTATGAACGTGAAGCGTTTGGAAGGCCCTCCATTCCTGCTGGTCAAGAGGTTAGTGGCAACAAGAGGGTTATTAAGCAGTGAAAGAATTCTCTCCTTCCCGAATTCTTAGTCGAAAAATGAAAGTTTGTGGTTGGGTGGAAATCACTTTGCCAAGGGACTGACTCTTGTGGTGGCAACGACCTATCCAGGAAATGGAGTTTTGGAGCTGAGAACAGCAGCAGGGCCCTGGCAGCTGAGCGGGCCGCTGGGGCCATCTGCGGAGGGCTTGGCTCTAGGAAGCCGTCATATCGGGCACCTTGGTGGGGGCCGGGACAGCCCGGCCGATCCGACCAGGATTCCTCAATTGAATGAGAGCTAAGAACGTCTAAGGGAGTTGTTTAGCCCCCGCACAGCACTGCCTCTCTGTCCTGGGAGGATGCTTCTGAGCCCGGGAGAGCCTGATCTCAGAGCAGAAACGGGGACACACTCTCAGCGTGATCCTCTTAAAGGGAGCAGGCCCCCTCCCTCCCAGCACTGCTACATGCACAACGGGGCTTTTTCCTCTTCAGGGGGCCCTGAGTCCCGTGTGCAGAGACTGCGCCCAGTGGAAACAAGCCGGGTAACTCCACATTTTGTCCAGAAAGGCCCCACTGGCGCATTTTTTCTTGTTACCAAGAGCATAAAAGGGGAGTTAAGGGAAAGTTCACTGGTTCCTAGCAGAGGAAAGAGGCTACATTCTATGTAACAAGCCAGCCCGCGGAAACTATCTACGCGGAAATGTTATTCCTAGAATAACGAGAGCCTGCTGGCTGAGAAGTCCCTGAATGGAGAAGAGCATGTACTGGAAGCCTCCCGAACAAGAAAGGCTTTGGGCACGCTGGAGGCTCGGGCTTGTCTTTCCTTGTTCGTGTTTTTAAACAACGGAAGCGTGCGCGGTCACGTTCTCGCGTGGGAGAGAACGCAGCGGCTTCGGTCCCGCTGGCAGAGTTCTCCAGAACCTTCTGGGCCTTTTATCCTAGAACATCCTGTAAACAACCACCCCTCCCCCATCGGGATTCCGTTCTCCCCGGTACAAAAGAAAAGGGGAATGGGGAAGGTGCTCAGGGCGCCGCGGACCCGCATCTCAACCTCCATCTACAGAAAACAGACAGACAAGGAGGGAAAACAAACTAAAAGGCCCTTTGTTGCGGTGTCACGGGTACAAACGGTGCAGAAGCGGCGGATGGTCCGTCCCCCAGCGCTGGTCGCGGGCTCAGCAGCTCTCGCCCTCGTCCTCCGTCTGGGGCCAGGCTCTGGAGGGGGCGCGCGGCTCCCGGAGGCGCTGCTGGGCCTCCCAGTCGGCCTTGTCCAGCTCAAACTGGCGCCACTTCTCGGCCAGCTCGCGGTGCTGCTGCTCCAGGGTGACCCTCATCTGCTCGTGCCGCTGCAGCAGCTGCGCCTCGGACTCCTGCAGCTTCTGCACCTTCTCGCGCAGCTTCAGCTCGAACACCCGCTCCATCTGCGCCTCGAGCTCCCGCATGCGGGCCGCGTGCTCCTCCCTCTGCGCCCGCGGGCTGACGAGCAGCTGGGCCCGGCTCCGGGGCCGCGTCATGGCGGCCAGCTTGCGGCTGCGGTAGTTCTCGTAGTGCACGTTGTTGGTGACGTCCTTCAGGTCCTGGGTGTGGGTTCTCATCAGCATGTTTCGGAGGATGGTGAAGTCACAGTGATCGCCGTTTTCCACCTCGGCCACGCCCCAGGGGTACTTTCTCCCGCGGACCCTTCGCCCGTCGACCTCGACGATGGTGTTGCTCCCGACCACGGCGAGCGGCAGGCGGTCCTGGATCTTCTTGGCCGGCCTCCTGTCGCCCGCGTCGCCCGTCCCCGGGAACTCGTAGATCTTAATTTGGTGCTCCTGGATCTCCTGCATGATCCGCTTCTTGAAGCGCTGGCACTCCTCGGGCGTGAGCGTGTCGGCTTTGGCAATAAGGGGGATGACGTTGACCTTGTCGTGCAGGCGCTTCATGAACTCCACGTCCAGCGGCTTGAGGCCGCGGCCCGAAGGGGACAGGAAGTACAGGCAGCACTGCACCCTGTGGTCCGGCGTCTGCCGCCGGTACACCCGCGACTCGGCGTTCAGGTAGTCCTCGAACTTGCTGTCGATGTAGTCGAGGACGGGCTGCCAGCAGTTGCTGTTGTCCACCGCGTCCCCGAAGCCGGGCGTGTCCACGATGGTGAGCAGCAGCTGCCCGCCGCCTTCTTTGCGGAGGACTTTGGCCTGCTCCACCAGGGCGCTCTTTTCACTTCTGCGGGGGGGCCCCGGGGCCTCGGAAGAATACAGGTCCGTGAGGAACAACGAGTTGATGAACGTGGACTTGCCCAGGCCGGATTCTCCCACCACCATCAGGGTGAACTCGAAGCCCCTCTTCACCGACTTTCTGTACACTTGATCCGGGAGATTGGCAAAGCCCACGTAGCCTTGGACGTTCTTCGCTTGAGCCATGGCGCCCCCGCCGCCGGCTCCGCGGCCAGCCCACTGACCCGCGTCCCCTCGCGGGGGCCCTGTCCATTCTCCGACGCCACGGGCGCCCTGACGCAGCCCAGCCGGCGCCGCGCCCCAGGCGCTCGCTTTCGGGACTTCGGGGTTTGCCCGGGCGATTCTTCTTCCGGCAAAGTCTCGGACGAATGGGCTCCTCGGTCCTTTCCTCTGGGCCCGCAAGCTAGGCTGGCGGAGCGGCGGCCAGTCTTGTTGAGGGGAGGGCCCCGGCTGGCCCGAGACCTCCCGAGGGCGTTTCTGCAGCCGTTGGGGCTCCGGAGATTATTCGCTGCTCTTTCCTTGCTTGGAGTCGTCTCGTGTGGGGCTCTCCGCTGCCGTTCTTCCCGGACGGTGGCTCTCTCTGGATCCCGAGCCTGGAGGCCGCGGGCGGGAAGTTCCCTTCGTAAAGGGCCAGGTCCCTAGCACGACTTTGTCAGGTCCCGATTTTAAGGCTGTTGTCAAGCCCACTTCTCCCACCCCGTTCCGACTTCCCAAAGCTGCTTTTCGTGTGTGCGACCTCTTCCTTCACTGGGCCACAGGACTTCAGAAGCCCTGCTTGTACCCTCGAGGTCTCGGGTCTCCTGCCAAACAGCGTCATTTTGGGTTGGAACATCGTGCTTCTGGGTTCTTTCTGGCAGTGTCTGTGCCTCCCCCCCTCCCCCCCACCCGGGAAGCGCCCAGAAGGGAGTCCTAGTTTCCCTGGGTGTCCGCTTGGCTGAGATCCGGGTGAGTCTTTGCCCATCCTGGACACCGGCCAGAGAAGAGGGCAGACTAGACCAAGAGCAAGAAAGCTGCCTTCCCTCCCAGAAGGGAGGAATGGCCACCCCCCCCCACTTCTCTCGAGCCTGGGCCGCAGGGATGCTGCCTCCTCCATTCTGGGCAAGACCCACAGACGATTTCTCTGCACAAAGAGCCTCCAGAGGGGATCCTGGAAAGATGGTGGGATGGGTGGGAAATTCCCTGCAAATGACTTGAAACAATATTTCAAGTGACACTTTGGAGAGGCAGAAATAAGGAAAGTGAGGGCAAAGCCATCCTCCAGCCTGACGGGACTGGGGAAGGAGGCCGGAAAGACTTGCCCCATCTGGGTTTTGTGGTCTGGCCAAGCTACACACGGGTTGTCTCAACAAACAGCAAACCTTGGGCTGCTCTGTGGGTGGCAGGAGCCCTAAAGCTTCAGGAACTTTCACTCCATGGTCTCTGGGATGGTGAGAGTGTGTGTGGGGGGGTCTGGCTGATCAGGGAAGACTGAGGGGTTCCCTGCTCGGGTTCCATGACAAAGAGGACAGATTGTGGTCTCTCCTGGGACGGAGGTTCCAGGACAAGGTGAGTGAGCCAGGGAAGATTGGAGGTGGGGTCCATTCTGGGACCTGGGCAGAGAGTGTTTGCAGTGGAGCCTGCAGGGACCTGGGTAGGGAGGGCTGAGTTCAGGGTGGCGAGGAGTACTGGAGGTAATTCCTAAACAAAATGGGAGCTGGAGGAGCAGAGCCCTACTTGGCCTGGGGTCACAGCTCATTGGAAGAACCAAGAAGTCAAAGGTCTTCAGTGGAGCTCTGAAAACTCCCAAAACCCTGGAGCCTGAGACCTCATCCCACCACCCTGGGAGCAAGTCCCCAAGCCAACGTGGAGTTAACAGTTAAGAACCAGCCTAAGAGTACACAGCAGAAACATGATCTGACCCCCTAGTGTTCCCATGATGATAGAGAAGGTCGGGCTCAAACAGACTCACCTAGACCAGAACCCTCCTCTGGCCTGGGACATGCTCAGAGCTGGTTGGAGCCGGAGAATCTGGACACAAAGGGAAGCAGAGTTCAATTCTATGACACAAAGGGAAGCTGAGCTCCTTTCTAAGTGGGAAAGCACTTGCAAGTAGGAGCTCCGCTTCCTGAGCACGAGGGCTTGGGGTTCTGGGGCAACAGCCCAGGGAGGCTGGACCACGCCATCCTCACTCTCAGCTGTTCCCTATGGACAAGGCCAAGTTCCTGGGTCTTGTGGGAATAGTCTCACAGACACAAACAGAACCAGTTAGCGCATTGAAGGTAAAATCTGGCTTAGTTCTCAAGCAGAGAATTCAGCAATCGTGAACCCATGGAGGTGTGAGGGATGGCTCTCAAGTCCTGGGAAACAAGGGGAACCAAATCCCTCATGGAACACTTGGTGCTGGTGACACTTTGTCAGAAGGTGAGAACATCCAGAGCGCAAAAGGATTATTGTGATGGCAAGTTCAGCTGCTTGCTGGCCTAAGGCTCTAGGAAACGGTGCCTCCAAAATATTTCTGCCAAAGGAAGGGGGTCGGGAAAAACCTAGAAGGAGACAAAGAGGAGAACCGTAGAATAAGCCTTATTCTCAGGACAATTCTGCTTCTCTGCCTCCAGATATAGAGATTTCAGCTTGGTTTTCCAGTTTTGAAACTTCAGAGAAGTTCAGCTTATATGTCATTTGCTACCTCTATCCTTGCCTAACTCTTGTACCTGATACAATGTTTGATAGAATTCACTTGTGAATCTGCCGTACTAGAACTTTTTCTTAGGAATCTCACTTAAGACTTGTTCTGCCTTTTAAAATTAGAGAAAGATACTTTAAAAAATAGAAAAATAATTTCATTTTCTATATCATTATCAATACAATTTATGTGTAAAATCCAAATAATCTTTAATTTATAAAACCTTAATCCAGTTTTGAGAAATTATTACTAAAACTCAAAACAAATAAATAAATTTTGGAGCTAATCGTATACATCTGTGCATAGTTCTTAGAGAACATAGTCTAGTCCTATTGCTTTTCTCAACAGCAGAGGTAGAGAAAAAACTGGGGAAAGAAATAAGAGTAATGCCACAAAATTATGAAAAGATTCAACAGTTGGGAAAAGAGCTTACTGAAGAAAACTCCTTATAAATTACAAAAGGAAGCTAGTGACTTCCTAAGAAATTAAAACAAATCTTAAAAACAAAATCAACAGTATGAAAAATAGAAGAGAACATGAACTATCTCATTGGAAAAATAACTGACCTGGAAAGCAAATCAAGGAGAGACAGTATAAGAATTATTGGACTACTGGAAAATCATAATTAAAAAAAAAAGATAATTTCAAGAAGTTATTAAGGAAAAATGCCTGAAATTACAAAACTAAAGGGAAAAATAGAAACTGAAAAAAAAAAAAATCCACTGATCACTGCTTGAAAAAGATCCCCAGATAAAAACTCACAGTAACATTGTAGCTGTGTTTCAAAGCTCCTGTGTCAAGCAGAAAAGATTACAAGCAACTATAAACAAACAATTCAAGTATTGCCTTGCTGCAGTCAAGATAATACAAGATTTAGCAACTTCTACATGAAAAGTCTGAAGGGCTTATACTATATTCCAAAGAGCAAAGGAGCTGGGTTTGCAATCAAGATTAATCTACTCAGCAAAGTTGAATGTAATCCTGCAAGGAAAAAAAAAAATGGAAATTTAATGAACAAAAGGACTTTCAGACATTTTTGAGGAAAAATCCAGAGTTAAATAGAAAATTTGACTTTCAAATTCAGGAGGAACATAAGGAGGTAAAGGGATTTAATAAGGCTAAACTGTTTGCTGTCCTATAGAAAGTTATATCTATGACTCTTAAGAATGCTGTATCATTTGTAGGATAGTTAGAAAGAGCATATATAGGTAGAGGAACTGGGTTTGAATTGATTATAATGGGATGATACCAAAAGGTAAAATCGAGTAGGGAGAGATAAAATGGAGCAAATTATCTCACACAATCAGGTGTGAATGGAAGAACCATTATGGTGTCTGGCAGAAGGGGGTGGAGGGCTGGTAGTGCTGGAATGTTATTTTCATTAAGCCTGGGTTTAAAAAAGGGAATAACATACATCCAGAAGGCTATAAAAGGCTTCTTAAAGAGAAATAGGAGAATGAGGGGAAAGGATAAGGGAAGAGACTCTTAGAAGAAGGTATGGATTAGGGAGCAATGGTCAGAAGTAAACTACACTTATGAGGTGAGAGAGAGGAAGAAGAGAAAGAAGGATAAATAGTAGGGAAAATAGGGTGGAGGGAAAAATACAACTAGTAACTAACTTTCAATGTGAAGGGGATGAAATGGAAACAACAGAATGGATCATAAATCAGAATCCAAAAATATGTTGTTTAAAAAAACACACATTTGAAAATGAGAGACACACAGAGTAAATACAAAAGTTGGAGTAGAATTTATTAGGCTTCAGCTGATGTAAAAAAAAAGTAGGAGTAGTAATATTGATCTCAAAGCTAAGACTAAAATAGATGTAATAAATATTGTGTTAAAAAGTACTGTAGGGGGCAGCTAGGTGGCATAGTGGATAGAGTACCAGCCCTGAAGTCAGGAGGACCTGAGTTCAAATCTGTCCCAGACACTGAACACTTCCCAGCTGTGACACCTTGGGCAAGTCACCTAACCTCAATTGCCTCCCCCTCAAAAAAAAAAAAAAAAGTACTGTAGATAATAAAGTAATATCAATACTAAACATATGCACCAAATATTGTATCATCCAAATTTATAACGAAAAAGGGAAATGAAAATAGGTGGAACTATTTAGCAAAATCCCAAGAGCAAAACTGATAAATCTAAGAAATCGAAAAGTCAAGGAGATGAGCAGACTCTTAGATAAGCTAGTTATGATAGCTATCTGTAGACAACTGAATGGGAATAGGAAGGAATATAGTTTAACTGGGCCATGTGGCAACTCTCTAAAATTTGACCACATAGTGACCATATATAAAAGTCTCTGCAGAAAAGCAGAAATATTAATGCATACTTTTCAAATCCTAAGGCAATGATAATTACATTTAATACAGGATTGTGAAAACACAGATTAAAATTTAATTGAAATTAAATAACCTTAAAGAATGAGTGGTTTTGGAACTTAAAATACTTTTTAAAATGTTAAATATCATTTTAATAAATAATACAGGAAATATAATATAAAATATTATATATGTATTTTTAAAATGAGCGGTTCAAAGAGCAAATCATGGAAATAATAATTTTATTAAAGAGAATGATAATGAGGCAACATACCAGAACTTAAGGGATGCAGCAAAAGTGGTAATCAGAGAAAAACTTATATCTCATAATGCTTACATCAATAAAATAAGGAACAGATCAACAAAATGAGTATACAGTTTTTAAAAAGTAGGAAAAAAACATTTAAAATGCCCAATTAAACACCAAATTGGAAATTTTGAAAATTAAAGGTGAGATTAATAAAATTAAATGTAAGAAAACCATTGAATTAATCAATCGATAAAACTCAGCTGCTTTTCATGGGAAAAAATTGTGGAAATGTTAACAAAATATTAAAAATATTAAAATATTAAAATTTAAAATGTTTTTTTTAATTTAGTTAATATGATTTGAAAAAAGAGAGAAGAAAACATCAACTAGTATCAAAAATGGAAAATGAATACACCACTAATGAAGATGAAATTAAAGCAGTTATTAGGAATCATTTTGCCCAATTATATGCAAATCAACTTAATTTAAATGAAATGGAAGAGTCTTTGCAAAAAAAATAAACTGCTTAGATTAACAGAAGAGGAAAATGAACATCTAAATAAACCTGTTTTTAGAAAAAGAAATTGAATGGTCCATAAATGAGCTTCCTGGGGAAAAAAGGTATCAGGATGAGAGAGATTTACAAGGAACATTACCAAACATTTAAAAATCAACTAATTCCGGCATTAAGGAAAATTATCTGAAATTAATCGGGATAGGAGGAGGCCCACCACACCCCTTTTATGAAACAAAGGAGCCTCGGCTCAGAGCAAAACCAGAAGAAGAAAATGGGGTGGCTCAAAGCAAGGGCGGAGAGCCAGGGGGTTCATGGGGGAGCGCCCGCGGGTGCGGTGCACACACACGTTCTCAGCGTGCACACGTGCAAACATTCTCAGCATGCACGTGCCCCTAGGCACACGCAGCGTACATCCATGCACACACGGACACACGATGCACATACATAGCCAGTCCACAATGTTTGCACACACAGCATACATCTATACACATGAGTGCATAATACACGTGTGTACATGCTTCCCTTGCACACAAGGTACTCACATATCCACACACAGCACACACCTATGCACATGTGTGCACACGATGCACATGTATAAACATGCGTACACCTTACACACACACTCCCAGTGCGCACTGTGCTTGCCCACGTAGACAAGCACACACCCACACGGTGCACTCACATGCAGCACATACGCGTGCTTGCACACACAGCATGATAGGCACACAGCACACACGCGCACAGTGCAATCTAGCCACATACACCCGGATGGGCGCGTAATACACACCACTACACGTGGCTTGCACGTGCTTGCACGCACGGCACACACCTATCCACACGGCACACACGTGACAGCTCCCCGCCCTGCACACAATTCACTCACAAAGGCAGTACGCCGCGCGCGCGCGCTTAGGGAACAAGCGGGCCGGGAGGCTGCTGAGGGGACCCTCCTCTCTCGGCCTCTCCGGGCCCCTTGATGCGTTTCCTCCCGAGCCTCAGAGCTCCCTATGGGCCCACACCCCCAGCACCTCCCAAGGGAAATTGTAGCAACAGTGATGAATTTCCCAAAGGCCCGAGGGCGGGAGGGAGAGAACCCCAGGCGCAGCCGGGTCCCCAGGAGCTTTGGGGAAAGGACCGCGGGGGGCCTCGCCGCGGCCCCTCCCCAAGGTCCTTCCGCCTCGGTCCGTTTCTGTCGGCTGTCTCAGTCTCCCGGGTCTGTGGGGCCGTGGGTGAGTCACTGCCCTGCCCCGGGAAGGGGCCCCTTCCATCTCCGGACGGAGTGACAGGCCCTTAGGCCTCCGAGACTTGGCTAACCCCGTCACTGACCCTTTGAGCTTCTCCCCTTTCACCCAGGCTGGAAGCAGGCGGTGGGTCAGAGGCCTCCTGCCCAGTCCCTCCTTCCCCACCCCCACTCCGTGCGCGGTTCCGGGGATCACCTGCCCCGTGCCGCCACGCCTCCCGGCCCCCAGGTCCTTCCCCTAGACACAAGGCTGGCCAGTGGGGCTCCAGGTGTGAGTCCCGCCCTCCCTCCTCGGGCCTGGCCCCCCGGCCCCCGGTCTGGAAGCGGAGCCCCCACCGCAGCCCCGGAGCGCCCGTTCGGATCTGGTGCCCAGCGGCGGCCCGCGAGCTCGCTCTAGGGTCTTCCCGCTTGGGATCCAGCCGGTGCGGGCCTGCCGGGACCTCCGGACGCTGCCGGGCTTGAGGGGGCGAGGGAGGCCGGAGCCTCGGGTACCCTGCGGTCCAGGTCCGGAGCCGCCGGGACAACCGCGGCGGCGGGGAGCGGGGAGCGCGCCCGAATCCGGAGCTCCTGCTCCCCCGGCCCTGTGGGCCGCTTCTCCTTCCCAGGATTTCGGGAAAAGTCGGCTTTGTCATTTGTTTTGACGTCATCGCGCCCCCTCCCCCATCCTCCCCTTCCATGCACCGATGGAGGCCTAAATGCGGTTCCGGCGGTTCCGGCCCAGCCGCCCGGGCAGCCCCGAATGCGGGCCCAGGCTGGCGGCCGCACTCCGGCTGGGCCCACGCGGGGTCTTCCCGCCCGGGACTGTAGATGGCGTCTTCCCGGCGGCCACGTGTCTCTCCGGGCCTCCCGCCTATTGTTAGAGCACGAGGAGAGGCCCGGGCCCAGTGCCAGGGGAGGTTGGTGCTTCCGCTTCAGCTCTGAGGAAACGCGGCTGGGCGGGATTGGGCCCTCTGTGGGGGATGGGCCGGCCCGGGCCCTCGCTGCCGAGGGAAGCAGGTTCTGGGGGGCTCCAGGCTCGGGGAGGCGGAGGAGGGGCCCCTGAGCCGCCGGGAACCCCACAGTGACGGCACCGCTCAGAAGCGAGCTGCGCGGCCGTGGCACTGGGGGGGGGGCAGGAGGCGCCGCCACCGCTCGGGAGCACTAGGGTCCTGCTCTGGGGAGGCCCCGCCCCCCACGGGGCACAGGGCCTTGTAGAGCTCCGGGGGCGGTGGGAGCGCCCCGAGTGGGCCCCTCTGCGAGCGCCCACGAGGGAGGGGCTGGGCAGCGGCCCCAGGGTCTGCGAGAGGGAAGGAAGGGCCGGGCCGCAGCTCCCCCCCCCCATGCGGGGGTAGACAAGGCCGTGGGGCCCAGGGCGCGTGCATGTGCAGCGTGGACATGTACGCGTGCACCCGTGCGGGGGCGGGGCGAGTTGTGTGTGCCTGAAGGGAGTGCTCCTGGGGGGGGGAGTGTGGGGCCTTGGGGGTGGCCCCCCCAGCCCTCCAAGGACCCTCTTTGGATGGCCGCCCACAGGAGGTGGGGGGGCCCAGGGAGTAGTGCTGTGTGTGCACGGGGGTGGGTGCTGGAGATGCTCCTGTGACAGCCCGCAGGCAGGAGAAGCCCCTCTGGGGGAAGGGGCTCATGGGGGGGGGGGGGGCGACAGAGGGAAGGCCAGCTTTCTTCGGCCCAGGGAGAACCTCACCCCCTCCTGTACCTTGGGGCGCATCTACCCTGTCGCAGCTGAGACCCTGGGAGGGGGAGGCTGCCCCTCCCCCCATGAAACATGGCCCCGAGGCATGACAGCTGCAGGACCTCCCCTGACCCTCCCCCGAAGCCCCTGGGGGAGACCTCATGCTTCCCATTTTACAGGAGAGGAAACTGAGGCAGCCAGAAGCAGCATGAGGGACCCAGGGCCGCCAAGACTGGAGCAGGGGGCTCATCGACCCCTGGGGGCAGCTGGAGGGGAGAGCTGGGCCCCCCACCCACCCCTGCCCGGTCAGGGCCCACACGGACACAGGAGACCTTCGGTCTAAATACGCTTTTAATCTCCATCTCCTAATCACGCGTGGCCGCGGCGGCACCGGGCACTCACTGCACGGGCACCGCCGCCCTGGGCACGGGCATCGGGGCCGCCGCCTTCCGGCTCCTCTCGGCCGACAGGCGCTCCAGGCGCTCCGTGTAGAAGCCGTTGAAGTCCAGCCTGTGGGGGAAGGGAAGCGTGGGCCCCGCGTGAGACTGGGGGGTTCCCGCCCCCCCATTCCCCCCCCCACCGGCCGCATCCCAGAAATACTTTGCCTTTGGCACTGGCTCCCCAGAGGAAATGGCAAAGCCAAGGCTGGGGGGGGGGACGGTGCTGGGGTGTCGCCCGTTTACCACCTTCTCCTGGGGTAGCGCCAAGCCCTGGGGAGAGCCCCTTGTGGGGGAGGGAGGGGAGGCTCCGCAGAGACAGGGCGAGACAGCCCTATCCCCAGCCCCCGTAGGGGGGCCTGTTTCGGATCCCCTCGCCCTCTCCCCTCCATGACTCCGGGATGGCCTCCGAGAGGGCTCAGTGGGGGGGGGGGGAGCCGGCCTTTCCCCGGGCCCCCCGCACCTGGAGATGACGCTGACCATGCTGTGCTCGCAGTCGTTGGTGCTGAAGACGCTCAGCTTGTCCAGGAGGTCCAGCAGGTGCGCCGAGAAGTTCTTGTCGAACTTGGTGATGGTGGCCTCGAAGCCGGAGGTCATCTGCAGCGCGTCCACGTGCTCCGCCAGGTGCTGGGAGAGCCCGCGTCTGAGCCCCTCCCCCGCTGGGCCTGTCCCCCGACCTCCCCCGCAGTGCCCCGTTCTCTCCCCACAGCCCCCCCTTCGCCCCCCGGGAGCCGCGGCCGCTACCTTAGTGGCCAGTTTCCTCTTGAGCGCTTCCTCGGCCCGCTCGGCCTCCGTGGGGGGGCCCAGCATGGTGCCGGGCTCGGCGGGGGGGCGGCCCAGCTCGCCGTCCAGCTTCATGCTCTGGGTGAACCTCTGGGGGGAGAGGCCGGTGAGAGCGGCGGCGGCGGGGCCCGGGGCCCCGCTCCGAGGCCCCCCCCCCCCCCGTCCCCCCGCCCCCGCTGACCTGCATGCAGTTGGTGAACATGACGCAGACGGACATCAGCTTGGAGAAGACCTTGAGCAGCTCGGGGTTGGTCAGCATGCAGTCCTTCAGGCAGTTGTCCAGGAAGCTGGTGTGGTGACCCAGCACGTCGTCGATGTTGGAGGCCTGCGGCGAGGGGGGCGCTCAGGGCGGGGGCAGCTCCCCGGGGGGACGCGGACGCCCTCGGGGTCAGGGACACCCCGCGCTCACCGACTTCAGGTTCTTCTCCAGGATGTGCCAGGTCGGCTCCATGACCTCGAACATCATGTAGTACTGGATGTTCTGGACGAAGTTCAGCATGCGTTGCCTCAGCGTGAAAGCCCCGGCGAACCTGGGGGCCAAGAGCACGCCCACAGGAATCCCAAGGTTTCGGCCGCTGTCGGCGTCCCCCGGTCCCCGGATCCCGCCCATTCCCCCGAGGGGGACACCGAGGCAGCCGGTGAGGGCCAGGCGGGGGCCCTGCAGCTCCCTCCCTCGCGGCACGTACCACTTGGCGCAGTGCAGGGAGAACTGCTTGGCCGTCTTGTTGCTGATCCAGACGTTGCAGAGCTGCCGCTCCACGTGCTTGCAGTAGAACATGTGGCGGAAGAGCATCTGGTAGCGCGTGAGCGCCTTCCTGGGGCGGAGGGAGGGGGCTGGCGTGTGTGGAGGGGGGCCTGGCCGCCCAGCTGATGCCAGCGTGGGCCCCCCTCCCTAAGGCCGCCACACGTGGCCACGACACACCCGTGGGCACACGCCTCTTGCGTCACATACACACACTGCCCCCTACAGCCCCCAGTGGGCCCCGGACGACGTTAGGGGGAAGGAGCGGAGCCCCCTGCTCTGAGAGGCCCCTGGGGGGGGCTCCCCTACCTGTTGATGATCAGCGACAGCGGCCACTTGACGATGTAGTCGAAGGAAAAGGCCTCAAGGCCGCTCAGAGTCAGCTCCGTGGGGTCGGCGCTGAGGATCGACTTCTCCTGCTTGGTCTCGATGGCGAGGACGCGCAAGAGCTGCGTGATGAGGTCGTGGGGCATCAGGTCAATCTGGAAGGGGGAGACAAAGGAGGGGGCTTGGAGCGGGGCCGGCCCTTGGAGCCCCCACGGTGGAGTTCTAGAGGGAGGGCAGTGAGGGCCCCCGGCCCAGGCCCCCACCAGACCTTGAAGCCTGCAAGTGGCCACCCCGACCTGTGCTCCCGGAGCCTCGGGGCGCCCCCACCTTCAGGTCGTCCTTGAAGGGGTCCGTGTTGGCCGTGCTCATCCTCAGGGCCAGCTCCAGCAGCGCCTCCAGCCGGGTCGGGATGATGTCGTCCACCGGCTTCTTGAGCTCCTCCTCGGTCAGGTCCATGAAGTGCACGAAGAAGTCGCCCTGGTCCATGAGGAAGTAGTGCTTGATGGACCTGCGGAGACCCCGGGAGACGCTGCCGAGCCGGCCCCCAAAAGCGGGCTGGAGCTCTGAGGAGGCGCCGGGACGGGCCACGCCAGGAGGGGGAATCACGTGGAGGGGCACATGGGGGGGGGCCGTGCCGAGAGGGACCAGGAGTGGGGGGCCCACCGGGAGGGGGCCGTCACCTCAAGTGCGCCACGAGCTCCTTCTCCTCCATCAGGAAGTCCAGCAGCACGCGGCTGGCGTAGTTGAAGGCCTTTTCGATCTGCTCCACGTAGGCGCGCTCCTTCAGCGTGTAGACGATCTCCTTGGCCACGGGGCACGTCACGTCGTGGCCGCACTCTCGGACCACGTTCAGGTACTTGCCTGGAAGGAGGGGGCCGGGAGAGACGGTCGCCGAGCCGCGGGGCCCCTCGGGGGCCTCCCCACCCCTCTGCCAGCGGCCCCTCCCTGCCATTCTTGCCCCAGCTCTGCCCCCTACTCGGGGCAATCGGGGGAGGGGAACAGCCACTAACAGGAGCCTCCAGAGAAGGACGCAGAACTGGAGGCCCTGCCTCGTGACCCGGGCTCCCCCAGAGCTCCCCGCGGGGACCATGGCCTGCGCCAGAAGGGCCCTGGGAAGGGGGCGGGGAGACTGAGGGGACGGCGGTGCTGGAACTCTGTCTTCCCAGAAATCAGCCGGAGTCAGGGTCACTAAACGTCTTTATTCTGGATCTTTTACGGTCAAGGTCAGGGGTTAGGCCTAGCAACCTCACACACACCTTCCTCCCTCAAACGCCAGGAGAGAGTGAGCGTGAGCGTCTCACTTCCCCTTCCTCCCCCCCCCCACGTCACTTCCCCCTCTTTGTCCCACCTGGGGAGGGTCCCACTGGCCACTAGTCTCCCGTGCTCCGTTACCCAAGTGCTCAGTTCTAGCCCTTTGCACCGGGGAACCAGCTCTACCCTGACTGCAGCGCGTGCGGGGCCCTGAAACAAGCTGGGGGGGGAAGGAGGGACAGACATGGGGGGAGGGGGAGAGAGGGGAGACAGACAGAAGCCCCCCACCTGTACTGAGGATCTTGTCGGCCATCTTCTGGAGGAAGGAAGGGATCTGGGGCTGGACCACGGTGTACCGCTGGTCCCAGTACTTGTCGTTGTAGTCCTCCTGGATCTTCTCCTTCTGCAGCTCGTGCTCCTCCACCATGAACTCGCTGGGCCGGGGGAGAGGAGGGAACGGAGCTCCAGCACAGAGGGGGGGGAGGGGCCTCCCCTCAACAAGCGCCGCCTGGGCCCGGGCCGGGCCGCACTGACCTGTAGGGGTCGTTGATGATCCCGCGGTAGATCCACTTCTCCAGGATCTCAAAGTAGGGCACGCTGGCCGCCTTGGTCAGGTAGAGGCAGAGCTCCTGGGCCTGGCTGTCCCCCGTGTAGTTGAAGCTTCGGTCGTGGAGGAGGCTCAGCGTGGCGCCCCCCAGGCACTCCCCTTTGTCCACGGAGGTGGCTGCGGGCAGGGAAGGGCGCGTCAGCGAGGGAGGCTGCTCCCGGAGCTGGGGTCCCCAGGGGGAACGGCCAGGACCGACAAGGCCCAGAAGCCTGACCGGGAAACGGCGGGTCACCGACGGGTCCCTGCGGCCGGAGGTCACGGACGCCCGCCCCCGGCCGCCACGCCGTCGAGCTGCCTCTCGAAGCTTCCCCGGGGGACCTTCCCACTGAGACTCGGGGAGCCGTCACGCCCCGCTCCCACTGTGCAAGGTGAGGCTCCAGGCATCTCTCCTGACCCCCCGAGTGTCCGTGCCCGCCCCGCCAAAGGGCCGGGGGAGGCTCACCCAGGGAGGCCAGGATCTCCATGGTGCGCATGGTGGGCTGGATGTAGAACCAGAGCTTCTGCAGGGAGAGCAGGCCCTGACGCTGCAAGTGCTCCAGCTGAGTGACCAGGATCATGTACTCCTTGACCAGCGTCCGCATGGCGGCCGCCAGGGCGTGATTGACCTGGCCGTACTCGAAGGAGGACTTCTCCTCTATGAACCTGCGGGGGAGGCCGGGAGGCTCGGAGGACGGGCTCCTCCCCCCGCCCTCCCTGCCTGGCCGGCCAGAGCGATGGGAAGAGCGTGGCCCAGAGGGAACCCGGCTCAGGGCGATCCCAGCCCGGCCAAAGCCCAGCTCCGGAGCGGGAGGAGCCAGCCGGGGGAGACAAGGGGCCGGGGTGACCGGGAGGAGCGGGGACCCCCGGGGGGCAGGAAGACCAGGCCTCCCCTGAGTCTCGGCCGGGAAGGAGAGGTCAGCGCAGGGAGGCCAGAGAGGAGCCCGGGCCCAAGAGGCAGGGGGCACTTGGGGGCAAACCACGAGGGGGGGGCCGAGCCCCGGGCACAGCAGGGGTGACCGGAGGGCGTAAAGTCCCCGACGGCGTCCGCGGCGAGGGGCTCCGCTGCCGTCCCAGGCCCGGCCTGCCTCAGTCTGGCCAGCCGGCCCCGGGGAGGAGAACCAGGCTCCAGGTAATGGAGGCTCCCGGGCCGGTCACAACCTGCGGGAAGGAGGCAGGGAGCCCCTCGGAGGGAGGCCGGAGGGTCAAGGCCGACACCCAGGCGCGCACCTGGTCACTGTGGAGTAACTTGCGGCCACCGGCAGGATCCGGTTCACCAGCTCCTTCACGGACATGTCCAGGTTGGGGTCCACGAGGAAAGTGCGGCTCTGCCGGCCGAGCAGCGCCTGCGCCGTGATGTAGCGCCCGTCCACGCCGACCAGCAGGTACAGCAGGTCCTCCACGACCGTGGCCTCCTGGGAGGCCAAGGGCAAGCTGCCTGCGGGAAAGGGCACGAGCTCCGTCACTTTCCAGCTCCCGAGAGTCGTCGGGCGCCGTCCGGCGGCCTCCCCGGAGGGGTCCCGGCCCGGGGTGGAGGAGCAGAAGCTGAAGTGGCCAGAGGAGAGCCAGATGGGGTCCCTGGGGGGCTTACAGAGCTCCCCTCACACAGGGAGGAGGAGGGGGAGCCCCTCAGGAGGACGCTGCCCAGCAGGAAGGGGAACGGCCGGGCGACCTCCATCCTCCCCAGGAAGGAAACAACATCGGAGTCGCCACAACATCAGAGGCCCTCCCCCGCCCCCTCTGGCCCGGAGCTCTATTCCACAAAGGGTCCCAGGAGGGGGGAAGGGTGGGGAGTCCCCAGGACCCCCCGGCTCACGGGCCCCCGGGGGGGGGGGGCGTACCGATGGGAGCGGGCGAGTCCGAGCCGACCCCGGAGCCCACCAAGAAGTCCCCGATCAGGGTGGGCCTCTCGTAGACCCAGGCGGGGAACACGGGCAGGTGGTGGCCGCAGTTCCTCTTGCTCTGTTTGTCACGGAGCAGCTTCCGCATCAGTTCCTGAGACTGAGAGTTTGGGTTTTTAGTGAGAAAAAAGGGGCTTTCCCTCGGTGACTCCGGAGGAGGAGAACGGCGGCCGCGATCGCCCACGGGGAGCGAGGAAGGAGCTGGGGCGCCTCCTCTTCCCATCGGGGGGTTCTAGGCTGCAGCTGCTGTCACCCTCCCGGACCCTCGCTGACCCCTGCTGCCCGAGGTCGGGGAGGGGGCCGCATCCGGGCCTCCGCCAGGACACAGGGCAGAAAAGACCGGAAGCAGGAAGAGTTCTGGGCAAAAAGGTGACCCTAGGGAAGGGGCCGGCTGGCGGACGACCCCCAAGAGGCTCCTCTCCCTGCCCAAGGCCGGCTTCCCTCCCCCGGGCCTGGTCCTTCCTGCGCTCTCGCCCCCTCGGGGGCGCCCTCCCAGCTATCGGGGCCACAGGCCCCTCTCCCTCCTCCCTCCGCGGTTAAGCTTTCTGCCAGCTGCCCTCGCCGGCCAGGACGCGCCCGCGGCCCCATTCTCGGGGCTCCCAGGGAGGAGCCGCACAGAGACCGAGCCCACCTGCTGCAAGCTGGGGCCGGTGGCCACGCTGCCCAGCTGCTTGCGCAGCTCCTCCAGCTCCTGCATGGAGATCTTGGACGCCGCCGCGGGGACGCTGAAGTGGGGGCCGCTGCTCGCGGCCGCGCCGGCGGCCAGCTCGGCCCGCTCCTTGGCGTTCTGCTGCAGGTACTGCAGCGTCTGAAACACCGGCACGCCGTCGGGCCCCGGTGATTTCCGATGGGCCCGCCGCCCACGGGAAAAGGGGGGTCGGGGCCGCCCGCGCTCCCGCAGGGAGGACGCCCCCCGTCTCCCACACGCGGGGGAGCCCGGGCGCAGACGGGGAGGGCGCGCCCTGCTGGGGGGCCGGGGTCTCCTGCCCTGCGCCCACGCCCCGGGGAGCCGGGCTGTCCCGAGGCCGCTACCTCTCTGTCCTCCGTGAGCTTCGCCAGGAGGTAGACCAGGGGGTCGAGGTTCCGGGCGTTCTTCGATTTCAGCTCATCGTACTTTTTCAGGAAATCCTCGGGAGTCCGGGAAAATTCTGCTATTTTAACCTGGGGGCACGGCAGCCGTCAGCGCCGCCCAAAGGGAGCCGGTCCAGACCCACAGAGGCCACTTGGTGAGCGCTAGAGGGAAGCTGGCGGAGCTCGGGTCTCTGCCGGGCCAGCGCGGACGGAGACCCGGGCCCCGGGGCAGCGCCGACAGCGGGGGGGCTCCGGCTTCCCAAAGCCTGGGGGGTCTCACCTCACCACAGCCCTTGGGGGAGTGGGGGGGACCTCGAACCCAGGGCTTCCAGCCCCCCTCCCCCACAGCTGCCTTTCTTCAGAGGGGTTACAGAGGACCCAAGGCTGGGCGCCGTGAGAAGTGCCAGGGCCTGATGGGGGGCAGGGCCCGAGGGCCGGTGGGGGGCAGGGCCCTGGGGCCCGGTGGGGGGCAGGGCACTGTGGGCCCGGTGGGGGGCAGGGCCCTGTGAGCCTGATGGGGGGCAGGGCCCTGGGAGCCCGGTGGGGGGCAGGGCCCTCGGAGCCCGGTGGGGGGGGGGGGGGCAGGGCACTGGGAGCCCGGTGGGGGGGGGGGCAGGGCACTGGGAGCCCGGTGGGGGGCAGGGCACTGGGGCCCGGTGGGGGGCAGGGCACTGTGAGCCTGATGGGGGGCAGGGCCTGAGGGCCGGTGGGGGGCAGGGCCCTGGGGCCCGGTGGGGGGCAGGGCCCTGGGGCCCGGTGGGGGGCAGGGCCCACCTTGGCGCTGTGCGCGGACACGGTGGTGGTGACGTAGGGGGTCCGGTTCTTCTGCAGCAGGTCGATGTAGACCTCGGCCCCGTCGCCCCCATGCACGCGCAGCAGGCTCAGCAGCTCGTTCACGTCGTGGTGAATCCGGAACTCGCTCATGGCTGAGCTGAGGGAGAACTCCAGGAACGTTTGTGAAGGGGGGCTGAGGGTTCTGGGCTCCGGGCGCTTCCAGGAAGCGGCCCAGACAACCCTCCCCCACAAGGCGCCCCCAAAGGAGCCTCGGAAGGGGCCGCAGGACCCCGAGGTCCGAGGGAGCTGGGGCTGCCCCGGGAGGGAGGGAGGCGCTGTCCGCGGTCCTGGAGGAGCTGTCCAGGGTCCGAGGGAGGGGGAGGAGGAGGAGGAGCTGCCCTGGCGGGGAGGGGAAAGAGGAGGGGCCGGCGGCCTCCCGTGTCCCAGCGGGGATTCCGTCCGGCCCGGCTAGCGCGCGCCAGGGACTGGGGGGCGGGGCAGGGAAAGAGCGTCTCCAGCCCCGTTCCGAGGCCGCCGATCCCGGGGCCACAGACACCGAACTAATTTAGGGCGCGAGACCGGAAGTTCTCCAGCGCTTACCGGCACGCGGGACAGAGACGCTCCGACCCGGACCCGCCCGCGGGGGGAGGGGGGGTCCTCTCCTCACTCACCCGGCCGCGGCGCTCCCTTCTAGTGCCGGTCGGCTCCCGCCTCCGGCTCAGGCACGACCCGGAAGTTGTTCTTGGGCCGGAAGTGACATCACGAGCCTTTCCCTCCCGCCTCCGGGCTCCGACCCGCCCGGAGGCACAGTTGGGGGGGGAAAAAAGTACAGAAAAATGGAGCGGCCCCCGGGGCTGCTGATCCTCCCAGGCCCAGGCTCGGCCTGGCGATATCCTCCGGGTCACCCCCTCCCCCCCAGCTACCCGTGCTTCACCTGGCTGCCGTGGCCACCCCTTCCCGCTTCGTGCCTCCGAGCCCCGAGCCTACGCTGGGACAGCGACTGTTTGAGGTCACGTGGTTTCAGAGCTGGGCTAGGCTGAGGGGCGGGATCTGGGGCGGGCACTAAAGTGAGATGGGCAGAGTTTGAAGTGAAACTAAGGCAACGGTGGAGCCTTGGCTTGAGACTTAGGCAGAGAGGCGGGAACTAATCGTTGAGAGACAGGTGGAAAGGAGAGGTCTGTGGTGAGAGACAGGCGGAGAGGCGGGGCCTACGGTGAGAGACAGGTGGAGAGGCGAGGTCTGTGGTGAGAGACAGGCAGAGAGGTGGGGCCTACGGTGAGAGACTAGGCGGAGAGGGGAGGTCTGTGGTGAGAGACAGGCGGAGAGGCGGGGCCTACGGTGAGAGACAGGCAGCGGGGCGGGTTTATGGTGAGAGACAGGTGGAGAGGCGGGGCCTACCGTGAGAGACAGGCAGCTGGGCGGGTTTATGGTGAGGGACAGGCGGGGAGGCGGGGCCTACGGTGAGAGACAGGCCGCGGGGCGGGTTTATGGTGAGAGACAGGCAGAGAGGCGGGGCCTACGGTGAGAGACAGGCAGCGGGGCGGGCTTATGGTGAGGAAAAAGCGGGGAGGCGGAGTGTGCGGGCAGACTGCGGCGAAGAGGCGGGGTTTGCGGGCAGACTGAGGCGGAGAGGCGGGGTCTGCGGCCAGACTGAGGCGGAGAGGCGGGGTTTGCGGGGGGTGGGCAGGGTGTGGGAGGTAAGAAAAAGGTTCGTCTGAGAAAAAGGTTCGTCATCGTCGCGGTGATCGGGGCTCGGTCCGCATCGCTGGTCGCGCCCTCCTCGGCCCTGCGCTTTCCAGGATGGGGACCCTACGAGACACTCTGAGCACCCGAAGGTTGTCTCGGCGTCCGCCCGGGGAGGGGAAGCCGCGCGGGGTCCGGCTCCTCGGGCTCCGCCGCGGCTCGCGGCGGGTCCGCGGAGGGTCTGGGCGATGGGCGGCGGAGGGGCGGCCGATGAGCCGGCGGGCGGCGGGAGGAGACGGGGCTAGCGAGCGGCTCTCCCCGCAGGGTGCCCGCCTACTGCTGCCACATCGGAGGCTGCGACCGGGTGTTCGACTCCCTGCCGGGCTACGTGCGTCACTACCAGACGCTGCACCAGAACGCGTGCTCCTTCTGCCGCCGCTCGTTCCCCTCGGACCAGCTGCTGGACATCCACCTCCTGGAGCGCCACGGCACCGTGCCGTCCTCGCCCACCCGGGCGGCGGCCGCGCGCGAGCGCCGCCCCATCCCCTTCTACTACCAGTGCCCGGTGTGGGGCTGCACCGACAAGTTCATGAGCCCCGAGGAGCAGACGGACCATCTGATCCGCATCCACCACTACCCCGCCCATCTCTGGTTCGACTCGCCCCCCGACAACCAGAGGTAGGGGGGCGGGCGACCCCTGGGGCAGTGCGCAGAGCAGCCCGGAGACCGTTCGGGGAGCGGGAGAGGAGGGAGGTGGTCGGCTATTATGGGGGATCCGAGGGGGGGAGCGGGAGAGGGTGGGGGCGGGGAGGACGGGAGGTGGTCGTCCTCGCTGGGATAAATAGGGGGTGGGGTAGCGCAGGGAGGCGGTCGATCATTATTGGGGACGGATGGAGAGCGGAGAAAGGACGCCCATCGTTCTGGGGACGGATGGAAGCGGGAGAGGAGGGATGTCGATCATTATCGGACGGACGGGGAAGGGGGAGTGCGGAGAGGAGGGGGAGGCTGATCACTGCGGGGATAGATGAGGTGGGGGAAAGAGGAGGGAGGGAGGAGGGGCGGAGGCCGAGCAGAGCCGGAGGGGGCGGGGGCGACGAGGAGAGCGAGGGGAGGGGGGGTCGATGGGGAGGGGTGGGGGGGAGGGGCGGGGAGGGGCGGCGGACATCCGGGCCCGAGCTCGTTCGGAGGACGCCAGAGGGGCGTCATCGGTGAGGGGGGGGCTGCAGGGCTCTCACGCCCCAGTCCCTCTCCTCTGCAGTTCCGGCCAGCAGGGCTCTGCATCCTCGGCCTCGGCCTCCGCGGGGTCCGCCTCCGAGGCTTCTGCTAAGGAATCGGCCTCCGCCTCCGCGTCCGCATCCGCGGCCTCCGCCGCGGCGGCCTCCGCCCCCCAGGGCGCTGGGGTGGGAGGAGGAGCAGGCGGGGACAGTGGCCAGGAGCCGGAGGAGGCCATGGAGGAGACCGTGGAGGAGGAGGCTGAGGAGGAGCCGGTGGACGAGACTGAGGACGAACCGGACGAGGAGCCCATGGGGGAGGAGGACATGGGGGAGGACGAGGAGGACCCCGAGTCGGAGGCTGGCAGCGACCCCGAGCCCCCTGAGGATGACATCTCCAGCCTCAGGTCAGCCGCCCGGGAGAGCGGAGTGGGACGGCCGGACACTCCCCGGCGGGAAGCCTTCTCACTGTTCCACACCCCCCACCCCGAGCCTGCGCTAGAGACACACTTAACAAAAGCGCCCACCCAGACGGGGAGGGGCCGCGGCTCCTCCAACCACACCTAGGGAGGGGGCCGGCTCCGGCCAGTAAAGGCAAACTGAGGCACACGGAGATCCCCCAGCCAGTCTGAGGGAACTTGCCCCCCCCCCCCCTTGGATCTCAGCACACGTTTCCCAGCCTTCCCCCTGCTTGGGGGCCGACTCTCTGGGGATAAAGCTTAGCTGCATCCGTGCTCAGGGAGGAGAGGGACGGCACCTTGGCCCCGGCTGGCCAGCGGAGGGCGTCTCCATGGCCCTGGCCGGGCGCTGGGAGGCCGGTGTTCCTTAGAGACCCTGCTTCCCCGCGCTTTCTCAGTGTAGAAGGGGCCCTGGGCAGGCTGAGGGCAAGGGGGGGGGGAACATGAGGGAGCAGGCTCAGCTGGCGGGCTCCTGCGGAGGAGGGTCTGTTCCCTCAGGGACGGAGACAAGGCCGGGCCCTCCTGAACGGGAGAACGGGGCACAGGTCTCAGGAGGGCAGTGGGAGCTCCCAGGCCTGGGAGGCCCACTGAGGCGGCAGAGAGCAGGACCGTGCCAGAGGCCCTCCCCGCCCTGGGCAGCCCCCGACTGGCACGAGCGCCATCTGGAGGGGGGGGGCAGGCCTCTAAGCCCCCGAGCCGTGGGCGAGGGGTCTCGAGTGTCACGCTCACCCCAGTCTGCTTTTCATTCCAGCGTCCCTGCACTTGCCTTTGGCCCCGGGGCGGCCGGCGGATTCGACAGTGCAGAGGAAAGTAACGAGGACCACTGAGCACCTACAGGGCTGGGCTGCCACCTGGGGTCACGAAGCAGGACCCCCTCCCCCCCACCCAGAAGCATGTTTTCTGGGCTTCGAGCAGCCCAGAGGTGCCTCCACCTACAAGGATTGGCCTGGGGGTGCTGCTTCCTTGGTCTGAACAGAGCCCCCAGGACATCGGGGCGGCCAAGCACCTCTCGGACCCGGCTGAGTCCAGCCCAGGCCTCTTCCCCTCCCCCCCTTGCTCACTCCTCCCCGGGAGTATCCCTCGTCTGTCTGTGTGTTTGTCTTGTCCGTCTGTGAAGCACAGGCCCCTGGTGTGCCCGCCAGGAACCCCGGGAGGACTCCCGAGGCTCTTGCCCGCAGCAGCTGCGCCTGCTCCGGGCCTTCCTGGGGACCTTCTAGGGACTGCTCCCCCACCCTGTGACCCTAAATAAAGTCTGTGTAAGCAACCCTCCTGTGGTGGCCTCCATTTGTAAGCGCAGGGGGGGGGGGGCTTCTTCCCAGCATCCTCTTCTGAAAAGGCTCCAGGCCCACTCCCGGAGTCCAGCCCCTCCACTTCAGGGGCCTCTCATCCCTCCGCCCACGCTTGCTGCCCACAGCTGAGCCCACAGATTGGTTCTGGGATCCCTTGGGGTCTGCCAGAACCAGCCATAGTCATTTACACGATCCCAATCCCAGCCCTTCTGGACCAAAGAATGGGGCTTCCCAGGCCCTGGGCCGAGTGGGGTGCACCAGTACAAGGGGAGTCCCTGCCTGCGAGGTGTTTCCTTGGGGGAGAAAATCCACGAAGGAAAGCCAAGGAGATGCGCAGGACGGGGCTCCTTGGGAGGTTCTGGGAGGGCCTGGCCGAAGCAGGAGAGGGGCACCCCAGTGGCAGGCAGCGTGCTCCAGCTCCGCTTCCTGTCTGCACCCACCTGGCCCCTGGGGGAGTCCGGGAGCCCTCTTCCTCTGGCGCCCCCCCAGAGGGGGCTGCTGCCTCCCCAGGGCTCCCTGCCCCTCCCGCCTCAGCATTTGGCCCAGCTGCTCACCATGGTGACCTCAGGGGCCCTTCTCGGAGCTCTCTGCGGCCTTGGACTGGTCACTCTCCTCCTCTGGGTTCTTGGGCCCTGGACCCTCAGGGCTCGCACTCCCAGACACAATCACCATGTCTATGGGTGTCTCTGGGCAACCCCAGCCCACCTCTAGTTCACCTGCTTTGCCCCTCCCTATCGCCTCTCACCTGGCCCGTGGCTCTTGTCTGCAGGGAGGGCTGGGCAAAGGGGCCCGAGCACAAAACCCCGTCTGCCCCCCCTTACCTGGCTCCTTGCCCAGCCCGTGTAGCGCCACTGCCTCCCGTGGGTCACTCTGCCATTTGTCCCAGCCAGGGGAAAGCCCTGGAGGGCCAGCCGGGCCTGGGGCTGAGGGCAAGGAAGGTGGCTGGGTTTAATCCTCTTCCCTTGGGAGGTATCAGATCCTTCTGAAAGGGGAAAAGGAAAGTGGAAGGGGCCTTTCCCTTGGAATGGGAAGAGCTCCCAGAGTTTAGGTGGATCCCAGGCTGGGCCAGGCCCTTCCCGCTTTGCAAAGGTCGTTCCTGCCCTTAATCCTTTTGTTCCCTTTTGTTCGGGACCTAATCCACCTTGTAGGGAGGGGAAGTCCAGAAAGGCTTTTTACATTAAAAAACCCCTTTAGTTCTCAATATTTCTGGCTAAACTGAAAGGCAGGCTCTTCCATTCCTGTGACTGGCCATTTGTAGCCCCCTTGGGATCCCCTTTGGTTCCTTCTGGCCTTCCTTTTCCAGTTGAGAAAACAAGCAAACGGGGTGACCTGACTTGCCCAAGGGTCCCAGGCCCCATCTCCATCCCCTCTGCCCGTGGCACTAGGGAGCAGCCTGGGAGGGGAGTTTAGGGTTTGCCTTCAAGTTCAGACAGGCCTTCAGGTCCCTCCAATAGCCTTTGCCAGGAAAGCCTCCCCTAGGGTCATGGAGGGTCAGTCAATGGCTCCCCTGGTCCTACTCTCACCCCCCTTGACTGGCCCAGCATCTTTCCTCCTTTCTGCCCTTCACCTGCTCACTTCATTCCCCGCTCCGGGCCTTTCCCACGCCCTGCCTGGAAAGCTCCCCCCACCCCCAGCCTCCGGCCCCCCTTCTGCAAAAATCTTTCCCCCCTCCTCATGATCCCCAGTTGTTCCTGCCATCTTGTTTGTGGGTGGTTGTCCGAAAGCCGTCTCTCCTCATTCCATGGTGAGCACCAAGGACATCATGGGTGCTTAATAAGTGCACGTTCTTCCTCCCCCGCCCCCACTGGAATTATCTGCCAGTTCTTTGCCTAACCCTCCAAAGCAGCTCTTGCATCTTTCTCTCCTCATCTCCTGCCCCAACTCCTTCTCTAGCCAAGGCGGTTCTGTCCTCCTCGAGCTCCCCCCTCCCCAAGCTGTCTTCCACATGGCAGGGCCCCGATTTCCCTAATGCTTACCGGCGGTCGCCTCCTCCTGGGACAGGGGTCAGACCTGCAGGTCTGTCCTCCTGCCAGGAAGGTAATGATATACATTAGATGGCATAATAAGCCTCCCCAGCTTATCGGGAGCTTCCAAGGAGATAATGTTCCTCAAGGGCTTGGGCAAGCTCTAAGTCACTCTACAAGTAGCAGCCATGATTGCGTTTTTGTGGAAAGAGCTTCCCCATGTTCTAGTTCTGTAAGAAACGACCGGCAGGAGGGTTCCTGGGAGGCCCGGAGAGCCCTACAGGAACCAGTGCTGAGGGCAGTGAGCCGAGCCAGGAGATCGTCGGACACAAGACCATGGCTCCCTTCCACACAATGAGAGGATTCAGACCAGGTCCAATGATCTCCCGATGGAGAGAGCACTGTGGGAGCGGAGTGTGGAGCACAACATGGCATTCTCGCTCTATCGGATGTTGTTCCCTTCGTTCTGTTTTCTTTCTCATTTTCTTTCCTTTTTGATCTGAGTTTTCTTGGGCAACAAGAGAACTGCATAAATACGTTTACACATATTGTATTTAACATATATTTTAGCATGTTTAGGTATATTAGCTTGCTGCCACCTGGGGAGGGGGTGGGGGGAAGGAGGGGAAAATCTGAAACCCAAGGCTAGGCAAGGTCAATGGTGTCAATGTATGCACGCATGTGTTTTGAAAATAAAAAGCTTTAATTAAAAAAGAAAGAAAGTTCTTCCCCACCTGGCTCCAGCACTCTTTCCAGGCTTATTGCACAGGACTTTCTTTTAAGCAGGCAAGTGGTGGCTAAATTGGCTTGCTGCTAGTCCTCCTCCATGCCCTTTAATTTCCCACCTCCATGCCTTTGCTTGAATGTCCTTCTACTTCTCCACTTCTTTTGGAAGGTAGCTGTCTTCGAAGCTGAGCTCGATGTCACTTCCTAGGAGATGACTGCCCCGATCCGTGGGGTTCCCTCCCCGCCAGCCACGGGAATGCCCCAGATCCCTGCTGGCTCTACATGCCACAGTCACTCATCTGGGAGCATGTTGCTCCTCGTGCCCTCACCCAACCTCCCTCCACAGAAGCTCATTGAAGGCTGAGCTCTTGTCTCTCTCCTTAGGGACAGGCTCACATCCCCAGAGGTTTCACATTAATTTTAAGAGTGACTCTTAAAGGTTTTTCTTTAAAAGAAGATGTTGTAATGTCTCTCATTTCAATCCTCTGAGAGTCATAGAAATATTCCTTATCGTCGTGTCACCATCAGCACGACGTCCTGGCCATTTGTGACTCCCCATTGCTCGTGACGGAAGCTTCCAACGTCCCTTGGGACCAAGCGAAGGGAACAAAGCTGGGACAGAACAAGCATTGCCAGGAGTGGATCCCACAGGGATGAGCATTCGGCCCTCCCCGAGGAAAGGAGAAAGGCCGCCCTTCAAGCCCTGCTCATCTTTTCCCTGAAGTTGTCATGGGGACCCCCCACTTCCTGAGGTCCCCGCCTTCTCTGTTCATCCTTACAGCTCCACCCTGGGACTGTTCTGATGTAGTTTCTCTTATGCTTGATTTTTAAATTTTAGGTAACTGAAAGTCCACTTGCCTTTCCTAAGCTCCTCCTTGTGTTGACTTGAGGTTAAGCTGTGGAATCCAAAGAAAGGCCAAAAGCAGGGCCCCCGGCCTCAGGGAAATCAAGTCTGACGATGAATTGTCCAAAATAGACGAGTTGGACAGATTGTTCAGTTATCCCTTTATATTTGCTTTCATCCCATTTCACTAGGGAAGGAAGAAGCCTTTACCGACCACGTCTGTGTTAAAGTGGGGGGGGGGGGGGTCCAAAGAGATCTCCTCCACTTTTTTTTCTTGGGATTTTGCTGTTGTTGCTGACTCGTATATATAGTGTAATAAACCTTTGCCCAAGCGGGCCTGTGGTGGAATAAGCTTAGGAGAAGAATCACTTCTTCTGGAGAAGCAGTTGGTCCCAGAGCTCATGAATTCAAAGAACACTTGGACTCTATTTGACCAAAACTGCTGGGGAAGTTGACGTTCCCCGCCGGGGTCAGCACTTCACAAATATCCTTTCTCTTCCAGGGCTACAAGATTCTTGCTCCTCATTTTCCACCTGGGAGCACTCATCCTAGTTCCATTTTGGACTTTGACCTCCCTGGGCCTAGCAGGGAGATCTTTGGGTCCCCAGTCTCCCACAATAGTGTATCAACACCCCCTCCTCCTGCAGCCCTTCCCCCACAGACCATTTCTGTCATTTGCCATCTTTGTCAACTTGAGATGTGAGAACTGGTCCACAG
The DNA here is from genome assembly GCF_048593235.1 of Sminthopsis crassicaudata. Classification (NCBI taxonomy): domain Eukaryota; kingdom Metazoa; phylum Chordata; class Mammalia; order Dasyuromorphia; family Dasyuridae; genus Sminthopsis; species Sminthopsis crassicaudata. Next base: position 683,239,462 of record NC_133618.1, read on the forward strand.
AGATTTTAGTTGGGATTAGTGGTTCGAGGCTGTGGGTCTGACCCGTGGCTGTCCAGTTGAAATTCGGGTCCCATTTACGATCTGCTTCTCTTATCTGGTTAGGAATTGTCTCTCTGGCTCTAGCTCTGAGATGCATCTCCTGACTCTGTCTATTGAAACTCTTTATGATCTTTTAGCTCAAACATCTATTCGAATCTATATGGTGTGGAACCTCAAATGCTGGTCTAACCCTAGTTTCAGGTGACTTCCCGACAGTTTTGGTCAAATAGAGTCCAAGTGTTCTTTGAATTCATGAGCTCTGGGACCAACTGCTTCTCCTAAGTTTATTCCACCACAGGCCCGCTTGGGCAAAGGTTTATTACACTATATACGAGTCAGCAACAACAGCAAAATCCTAAGAAAAAAAAGTGGAGGAGATCTCTTTGGACCCCCTTGCTTTAGCACAGCAGATCTCACAGTAGGGCAGAAAAGAGGGCTTCTGGTCAGGTTCCTAGTTCTGAAAACAGCTGCACAAAACCCCTGAAACTTGGGAGGGAACTCTCTATTCTGGAAGCAGAGCCCCGCTTTAATAAAAAGTTAAAAGCTGAGTAACAGAATAGGAAAATGAGCAGGCAACAGAAAAAAGATTCTGACGATAGAAAGTTACTATTGTAGAGGGCCAGGACTGGGTAAGTCCACATACAAGAAGAGTCCAGTCCAGATCTCAAGTAATAACTGGAATGGACTCTTTCTGTAAGTGGACTTATTAAATAGTGGTCCTCTACGTGCTATGATGACAAGGAAGGTCAAAACACACTCAGAAGATAACAAAGTCAATACGCAGAGTCTCCAAGAAAAATAAGAATTGGCTCAGGCTATGAAGAGCTCAAAAGAAATTTTGTAAATAGAGTAAGAGAGATAGAGGAACAATTAGGAAAAGAAATGAGAGTGGTACAAAAGGAAATATAACAAGCTAATGAGGAGAAAAAGATCTTAAAATGCAAAATTGACCAAATGGGAAAGAAGGTACAAAAACTCACTGAGGAAAATAATTCCTTAAAAATTACAATTGAGAAAATGGAAGCTAATGACTTTATGAGAAATTAAGAAAAAATAAAGCAAAACAAACAAACAAAAAAGAAAAATAAGCAAGGGAAATGTGTAATATCTCCTTGGAAAAACAACTGACCTGGAAAATAGATCCAGGAAAAATAGCTTAAAAGTTATTGTTCTACAGGAGGTCATTATATACTTCAACAATACTACACGATGACCAATTGCCACCAATAGAGCAGTAATGAATTGAACAGCTACACCCAGCAAAAGAACTCTGGGAGATAACTATGAACCACTACATAGAATTCCCAATCCCTCTATTTTTGTCTGCCTGCATTTTTGATTTCCTTCACAGGCTAATTGCACACTGTTTCAAAGTCTGATTCTTTTTGTACAGCAAAATAACTGTTTGGACATGTATACATATATTGTATTTCATTTATATTTTAACATATGTAACATGTATTGGTCAACCTGCCATCTGGGGGGAAGAGGTGGGGGGAAAGAGGGGAAAAATTGAAACAAAAGGTTTTGCAATTGTCAATGACGAAAAATTACCCATGCATATATCTGGTAAATAAAAAGCTATAGTAAAAAGAAAAAGAAAAAAAGTTATTGGTCTACTTGAAAGTTATAGTCAAAAAAGGAGCTTATACATTATCTTTCAAGAAATTATCAAGGAAAACTTATGTTTTTCTAGAACCAGAATGTAAAATAGAAATTGAAAGACTCCATGGATCATATCCTAAAAGAGATTCCAAAATGAAAACTCCCAGAAATATTATAGCCAAATTCCAGAACTCTTAGGTCAAAGAGAAAATATTGCTAGTATCCAGAAAGAAAGAACTCAAGTATAGTGGGGCCACAGTCAGAACAACACTAGATTTAGCAGCTTCTATATTAAAGAAACATAAGACTTGAAATACGGTATTCCAGAGAGCAATGGAGCTAGGATGACAACCAAGAATCACCTACCCAACAACACAATAATTCTTCAGGGAAAATGATGGATATTCACTGAAAAAAGAGGATTTTCAGGCATCCACAATGAAAAGACCAAAGCTGAATGGAAAATTTGATTAAAAAAAAACCAAAAAACAAAAACACTATTCAGGAGAAGCATAAGAGGGTAATCAGGAAGAGATAGCACAAAAGATTAATAAGGTTTATTTGTTTACAGTCCTACATGGGAGGATGATACTTGTAAACTTATTAGAACTTTCTCATTATTATGGCAGTTTGAAGGAATATAGAGAGAGGCTCCAGGTGTGAGTTGAATATGAAGGTATAATATCTTTTAAAAAAGGAAATGAAAGGGTGAGAGAGGAATATACTTGGAGAAAGGGAAAAAGAAAAGTGGAATGGTATAAATTATCTGCCATAAAAAGAAGCAAAAAAAAAAAAAAAAAAAAAAAAAAAAAGCTTTTACAGTGGAGGGAAAGGGTGAGGAGAGGGTGAGTCAGTGAACTCTTACTCTCATCAGAATTGGTTCAAAAAAGAAATAACATAATACAGTTGATATGAGTCTAGAACTCTTATCTTGCAGGAGAATAGGAGGGGAATGAGATACAGGAAGGGGCAAGGGTGATAAAAGAGTGGGCATATTGAGGGAGGGAGTGGTCAATAGCAAAACACTTTTGAAGAGGGCTAGGGTAAAAGGAGAGAGAGAACAGAATAAATAGGGGGGACTACAGTTAGCAATAATAATTGTAAAAAGAATTTTGAAGCAGATTTCTCATGTCTTAAAAGAAACAGTCAATTTTATTAAAAAAATAAGAGCTATGCCTCAACTGATAAATGATCAAAAGATATGATCTCTGCACAAAGGGCTATTAATTCATGAATATCCTATGACCTAACAATACTACTACTTGGTGTGAATGCCAAAAGATGTTTTTAAAAAAGGAAAATGACCTATATGTGCAAAAATTATTCATAGCAGTTCTCTTCTCAGGGCAAAAAATTGGAAATTGAGGGCATGTCCATCAATTTGGGAATGGCTAAATAGTTATGTGTTTAAACTGGAATAGTATTGTTCTATAGGAAATGATAGTCAGGATGCTCTAGAAAAAACCTGGAAAGTCATCCAAGAACTCAAGCAAAGTGAAATGTATTGTATACAAAGTAATACAATGTTTTGGATTGATCAGTTGTAAATGACTTTGTTATTCTCAGCAGTTCAATGATCCAGGACTATTCTGAAGGACTTATGATGAAAAGTCCTATCCAGACCCAGGGAAGGAACTGATTGTATCTGAATGCAGATTGAAGCATGCTCTCTATCTTTTAGTTTATTTTTCTCTTGAGGTTTTTTCTTTCTTTCTTTTGTTAGAGTGGGAGATAGATGGTTTGTTTTGTTTTCCTCACAGCATTACTTTTTTGGAAATGTTTTTATTTTATTTATTAATTTTTTATTAAAGCTTTTTATTTTCAAAACATATACATGGATAATTTTTCAACATTGACTCTTGAAAACCTTGTGTTCCAAATTTTCTCCTCCTTCCCCCCTCTTCCTCCCCTAGATGTCAAGAAATCCAATATACGTTAAACATATTAAAATATATGTTAAATCCAATATATGTATACATATTTATGCAATTATCTTGCTGCACAAGAAAAATCAGATCAAAAAAGGGAAAAATGAGAAAAAAAATGCAAGCAAAGAACAACAAAAAGAGTGAAAATGCTATGTTGTGATCCACACTCAGTTATATGGAAATGTTTTGCATAATTTCACATGTGGTTTCTTGATGGGGGCTGGGGGAGAGAACCTGGAACTCAAAAGTTTTCATAACAAATTGTTTTAAATATAAGTGAGGAAAAATACTACATAAATTTAAACAAAAGAAAAAAGAAGTGGGAGAAAGCTATCTGATGAGGCTTTGCAGAAAGCTGAGGAAAGAAGGAAAAGAGAAAAGACACACCCAACTCAATGCCAAACTCCAGAGAATAGCACCCAGAGATGAGATTTCCTCTGATGAACAATGTAAAGGCAGAAGAAAGCAATCCAATGGGAAAGACAAAGGTCTCAAGAAAAGTAGAGATATCAAGGGAACATTGTGCAAAAATGGGCACGATAAAAAAAAAAAATGCTAAGGACTTTACTACTGGAAGAGATTAAGAAGAGGTCTCAAGAATACTAGAACTGCCTAAGAAAGATCCTAGCCTCCCTGCTAACCAGGATGGTCTAGTCTGATCCAGAGCCAGAGAATAGGGTTCCCAGCACCCAGGAAGCACTGGTAATAATAAGGTTAGTGAAGGTAATGGAATTCCAACCCAGCTACTTAAAACCCTAAAAGACGCTGCACTCCAAGTTTGGAAAGCCAACAATGGCCACTGCATGGGAAGGGATCAGTCTGTGTCCCAGCCCTAAGAAGAGTAATGCCGGGGAATGCTCAGATTACTCAGCCATGGCACTCATTTAATTTGCCAGCAAGGTTAGGCTTAAGAAGCTGCAAGCTAGACTTGAGCACCAGGTCAATCATGGAGTCCCAAAGGAGCAGGCTGGTTTGGGGAGAGGCAGAGGGACGACAGACCAAGTTACCTCCTTCCCTGGATTATATAGAGAAAGGAAGGGAGTGCCTGGAAACATCTAGCTCTGCTCCATTGGCTAACTAAAGCCTTTGGCTAGAGGGGTCCCAGCAAAAGGTGGCAAGTCCTCCAAGACATGGGAGCACCCCATCATCGCTTGTCTCCTGAGGAGCCACGAAGCAACAGTTAAAACTGAACCGGGAACAGGTTTAAGATTGGAAAGCCATCTAGCATCACTTGGACACAGAGCATTTTGGGAGAAATGCTAGGATGGATGAGTCAAAAGCTGGAATCGAGCTTGCCAGGGGCCGGGCACTGGACACTACGAAATGTGTTGCAAAAATTATCATATCTGAGCTCCAAACCTCCCTGGGAGGTGGGTGCTCTTATTCTCTGCACTTGACAGTTGAGAAAACTGAGGCAGGTAGAAGTTGAGTGCCTTGCCCAGTTCACAAAGCTAGTAAACTGTCTGGATTTGAAGTCAGGTCATCATCCCTATTACTCTGATACCTCCTCTCCAGTGCCATAGAAATCCACCTTGGAAGTTTACTCCATCTCAGACTAGAAGTTAGCCTCCATCCCTCATGGGCTCAACAGCTGATTGGCTGGTGACTCCACCTCATTTTTGTGCATCCCCACCCTGTCTTTTGTACTGTGCTGTTCCATTAGCAGGCAAGCTCCCTGAGGACAGGAATGCTCTCTCTTTTTCCTTATATTCCTGTGCTCCACTTACCTATCTGGCTCTGGACCCAGACTGTGCAATCTGGAGGCAGGAGTGTCTGCACAGGTATGGGATCGAATCACCCTGATATCCTTTCCATGTGACAGGGGTGTTCAAGGTGGCCAAGATATTCTGGCCCTGCCCTGGGGAACAGGGTGAACACTTGACAACACAGAGTTATTCATTGTTCCTATGTGGGGGATTTGATATCAATTTTTAATTTTCTTTGACTTGTTCTCCCTGGACTGAATTCTAGCCTGGTTTTATATGTGTGTGTGTTAGAGTCTATAAGGGAAGAATTTGATATTTCTACATTTTTATACTTATTTATAATTTACCTGTGTCTTATTACATAATCCATTTGTGTAAAGGTGGATTGGCCAAAAACACTGAGTAAGAAAAACCACTGAGGCATAATCCAAAGCAAGAGCATTTCCAAAAGGGTCTGTGGTCCTCTCTAATGAAGTTGACCTCAGGCCTTCCTCATGAGCTGACATAGCTCTGATCCCCAGGACCCTATTTGGTAGGATTTGATACTCAAATAGGCAAAAGAGACAAGGTAAAATATATAATCTCATTGATTGATAGAACTTGTTCTTAGGGGACAAAAATGATGTATCAGCAGCAGTGGGGTCACAGGCTGAAGCCTAGAAGATGGTCACCTGTTCATATTGGATAAGAGAGAGTGGTCTGAAGATATGGAAATAAGAGGAACCCGTGCTAGAATTGGTCCAGGAATTTGGGCAAAATAGGGTAGAGATAGCTTTGTCAAGATTAGTTGTACAATAGCAAAATAACTGTTTGGACATGTATACATAGATTGTATTTAACTTATACTTTAACATATTTAACATATATTGGTCAACCTGCCATCTTGGGGAAGGGGTGAGGGGAAGGAGGGGAAAAACTGAAACAGAAGGTTTTGCAATTGTCAATGCTAAAAAATTACCCATGAATATATTTAAAAAGCTACTAAAAAAAAAAAAAAAAAAAAAAAAAGATTAGTTATACAAGTGAGGGGGCAGCTAGGTGGCGCAGTGGATAGAGCACCAGCCCTGAATTCAGGAGGACCTGAGTTCAAATATGGTCTCAGACACTTGACACTTCCTAGCTGTGTGACCCTGGGCAAGTCACTTAACCCCAGCCCCAGAAAAAAGAAAAAAAAAAAGAGTTGTACAAGTGAGCTTCATCCCTGGTAAAAAAAAGTAGTGAAGGTCACATTAAAGTAACTATCAAGGCCTACTATAAGTACCTATCTTATTTGATTGTCCCTCTATGATTTATGTGAAATATCAAACTGATTAATATTGACTGAAATGCAGTAATAGTCCTCATGAATCCTATCTCCCAAAGGTATCATGTGAGAAATATGCATATTCTTGTGATACCCCTGATCTTTTAGCAATAAATTCCCTGACAATTTGTTAAAGGGTAAATTTTACTTTCTGTTGATCTTTTGATTAGATTTGTTCACTTCTGATAGAGGAATGCTGAGGTCTCCTGTTGTGTCACTATGCTTTGTTGCCATTTAGTAATTGTTTCTTTCTCCATGTAGATACTATACTACCTTCTGTATAGCCGCAGAACACTGAAATCATTGTTTGGAGATCTTTTACGTATCTCCTAATTTCCTTGTTTCTCTCTAGTGGTATTGGGAATCTCTACTTTTTGCTTTGTTTCATTGCACAATTACAACTCCTGAGTTTGGGAACGTAGCTTATAAATGTGCTTTGCCATACTACTGGCACAGTCGATTTTATTCCAGACTCCTGAGTTGGTTCTGGGTCCTTCCTTGCTCATCTCCAGAGATGCTTTCCCCCTGTCCTGTTGCCAATTTTGTCCTGGCTTTGTCCTTGGTTCAGTCCCACCATCCACTGCTTTCACCCCTATTCACACAGCTGCAGAAAATGGTAAACACAGATGGAAGACACCCAATCTGGCCCCTAGCCGCCGTTCCTCAGAGGGCTTCTGAAGAACAGAAGCTTCCTGAGGGCCTTCTCATGTTTCTGGGAACTTCTTTTTCATTGTTTCATTATCTTTGCACCCACTATCCAGCACAGTGCCTGCCTCTAAGGGTTCTATAAAGGCATAGTGGTTTAAAGTTCACATCTTTTAACCCATAGAGCTCACTGCCAGGCAGGTGTAGACCCCACTGAGGTCAGAGACAAGAAAATACTGAAACTGTTGGTTGGGAGCTCACTAGGCCAGCCATGGGGAGCTGGGGATGCAAAGAAATGGCCTGGTAGCCACATGAGACAGACAAAGGAGGTGGATCTGTTCTGAGGGGATTTAAAGCACACAAAGCATCTCTTTGTCTTCTTACCCGGCTCCTCCTCTTGGAGACTTGGGGCAAGAAGTTCATTCTTGGGATAACCTCATCAGGTAGTAAGGACCCACCTGCCTTCCAACTTCCCCTCCTCCACATCCTGGGCCTCCCAGATCACAGTGTGGGGCCATGAACCCTTGGTGTGCCCATTCGGTCCTTTCAGTCCTGTCCAACTTTTCAGAACCACATTTGGCGTTTTCTTGGCAAAGATACTGGAGTTTTGGGCCGCTTTTCTAGCCCATTTTACAGCTGAGGAAACTGCAGCAAACAGGGGGAAGTGTCTTGTCCAGGGTCACATAGCTAGAAAGTTTTAAAAGCTGGATTTGAACTCGGGGAGACCCAGCCCTAACCCTCACTTCTGGTGCCTTGTTTATAGACTATGGACTTTTCTGACTCAGGCTCAGAGCACAGATAGATACAGCCTGGCAGGGCCAAGTGGCTCTCTAAACACAGACTTGCATCTGATTGATAAGCATCCCCCCCCCAAAAGGCCTCTTTTTGCCCCCCCTCCCCATCTAGGGAAGCCTTCCTTCCAGAGCTTAGCCATGAAATCTCCCTGGGGGAGTTCCCTGTTCACTGTTGGGGCTGAGTGTTCTGGGGGAGGGACCGGCAGGGGGCTGCTGGTCTCCGTGGGACTCATCCCTTTTCTCCCTTATGAAGTGAAGGCTCTAAGAGCTGCTGCTATCTGACCAGATCTCATAGCCAACCAAGCAATACTTGTGAGGAGAGACACAAAGAGGCCAGTCTCTTCCCCTTTGACTTCAGTGGGGTATCTGTCCAGCAGGGAAGTCTCTGAATTAAAAATACATGGGAACAAGATGGAGATAACGGAGGGCATTAACCAGAATCCTGAGGGGCCAGGACAGCTTTCTTGGGGCAGGGACTCCAGGAAGCCAGAAGAGCGGGAACGGGGTCAGGGAGCATTGGGACCCCTGGGGACCAGAGTCTGGAGACGGGGCACCTGGTCCAAGCCGGGAAGCCAGTGTCACTGTATCACGCGGGGAGGGGGCCGGTGGAAAGAACTAAAGGCAGAAGAGGATGGTAGATTTGGGGCCCCAAGCAGCTGGTGGTATCGAAAGGGGGAGGTCACTTTGACAGCTGAGTGGAAGGGGGCCACCCAGCAGCTACTGCTTCAATGGGGGGGGGGGAGTTAGTGCCACAGGAGAGACAGGGACAGAGGTGAGGCTGACAGGCCTCGGTGCCTTACTGGGGGGAGGCTGGGAAGGGGGAGAGTGAGGAGTCCAAGGGCTCCCAGCCTGAGGGTCTCTGCGGGTGGAGTGAAGCCCGGAAGCCCGGAAGGTTTTCTGGGCAAGATGAGCGCGGCTTTGGCCCGAGTTGCAGCATGGCTCCGGTTATCAGGAAGGCGCGGAGGTGAGAGATCGGAGATCGGGGAGAGATGGGCCAAGATAGGAAGGGGGGAGAATCCACAGCCTGGAGAGGCCAATCGGACCCAAGGAAGTGAAGGGTTCTCCCAATGAGGAGCACCGAGGGACCAGAGGAGAGAGCCTCGGGCACCTACAGGCAAGGGAGCCGCAGGCCCAGTGGTTAGCCCTCTGTGGGAGAGTCCACGGCTGCGCCGGGGCCCGAGGGGCGAAGGAGAGGAAGAGCCTGGTCCTGAACTCCCTGATGGAGGAAGCGGACCGCCTGAGGGGGAGGGGTGTAGAGCCTTTCGGCCGTGGCCAACGCCCGGTGACCCGCGTGTGGGCACGGGCCCCGGAGGGGTCTGTTCCTTCTCTGGCTCGTTTTACCGAGGAGGAAACTGAGGGAGGCCTAAGTGAGCAAGTAAGGTCTGAGTGGAATTGGGACTCCGCCCTTCTCGCCACCTCCCGGGTCCAGCCGCGGCGGCCGAGGGGCAGGGGCTCGGCCGGGAGAAGCGAGGCCGTTCCACCCATTCCTCCGCCCAGAAGCCCCACCCCGCCCCCGGGCTCCCAGTCCCCGGCTCGCGTCGCAGTCAGATGCCTTGGGTGGGGAGGGCCGGGGCCCACGGGATCCGGATTGGTCGGTAGGGGCGGGGTCCGAAGGGGAGGTCGGCCCGCTCCCGCGGCCGAACTGCTCAAACCCGGACGCCGGGCGTGCTTGGCGCAGCGGGCCTCTGCGGACCCAAGCCATGGAGCCTTCCCGGCCGTCGACGCCAAGCTGGCCGCAGGGCCCTCCCGCCGACGGCAGTCCTCCCGGGGCCGCGGGGGGCGCCTTCCCCGAGCCCTGGGCTGCGCCCCTGCCGCCGGACCCCACCGCAGCCGCTCCGCGGGAGAGTCCGGGTGAGATGGGCCGGCCGCGCGCCGCCCCGAGGCTCCGGGGTGGAGACTGCTTGGAGGGGGGCGGCCGCGGCCGGCCCGGGAGCCCCACTCGATCCGAGGATGGGGGGGCGGCCCCGGGAGGCGGCGCAGTGGCAAAGGTCGCTGTGAGGTCCGCCCCCGCCCGAATCCCGCAGAGGGGGGGAGGCCGGAAAGTGGAGCCGGTCAGTGGCCGGCGCTCGGCCACTGTCCCAGGAGCCCGCCCGCAAGGGTGACGGCGCTGCTGAGGCGCCTAGCCACAGGAGAAAGCCGCCTCCGGCCCCTGAAGCAGGGGCCGAGCCCGGCCTCCACTTAGCCGGGGGGCTCCGGGAATGCCGGCTCGGCCCGGAGCAAGAGGACGCTTGCAGAGGGAAGCCCAGCTAGCCCGAGCCCGGAGCCTTTTAATGGAAGCGAGGAAGGAGGAAAAGGAAGGCAGAAACAAGGAGGGAGAAGGGAAGGACTAGGGGGGGAGAAAGGAAGGACAAGGGGGGGAGAAAGGAAGGAAGGCAGAAACAAGGAGGGAAAGAGGGAAGGAAGGAAGGCAGAAACAAGGGAAGGAGAAAGGAAGGCAGAAACAAGGGAGGGAGAAAGGAAGGAAGGAAGGCAGAAACAAGGAGGGAAAGAGGGAAGGAAGGAAGGCAGAAACAAGGAGGGAGAAGGGAAGGAAGGAAGGCAGAAACAAGGGAGGGAGAAAGGAAGGAAGGAAGGCAGAAACAAGGGAGGGAGAAAGGAAGGAAGGAAGGCAGAAACAAGGGAGGGAGAAAGGAAGGAAGGAAGGCAGAAACAAGGGAGAGAAGGGGCGAGGGGTGGGTCAAGAGTGGGCTCTGTACCCCCCAGCTACTGGGGGGAATCTTAGCCAGTCCCACTTTGGGCCTGTGTGGGGTGTTGGAGGCTTAGAGGATGTGGGCAGGAGCAGAGTTCTGCCACAGAAGCATCTGTGGTTGGGCTGGACCCCCCCCAACCCTCTTCCCCAGCTAACCTCTGCACCCCAAGGGTTCCCTGCTTTATCACAATGGCTCTTTTGCCTTCCTGGGTGGTCCTGTGTTTGACCCAATTTCAGTTAGCCCTGGCCTCTGTCCCTGAGCCCATTTGGAGTTTTCTTAGCAGAGTAACTAGAATGTCTGATCACTTCCTTCTCCAGCCCATGTTACAGTTGACATAACTGAGGCAAATGACGGAATGGACTTGTCCGGAGCCTCACAGGCAGCATTTGAATTCGGGAATATCCTCCCAGGCGCTGCACTCTGCATGATGCCCTTGGCCCACTTCAGGACCCTCTACCTTTAGTCCGGCTGCCTCCCTTCCCTGTGTGGTGGGAGAGGAGTGTGGAGGCCAGGGCCTTGATCTCTCCCAAGCCCCAAGAGCATTGTGGCTCAGGCCTGCTTCTCTTCCAGGCAAATGGGACGCCGACCAAACTCCGGGCCTCTCCTCGCTTTCTCCTCCTCCAGCCTTTGCCCCTGCTCCCCAGTCCCTGAACGCGCTTGTTCACCCTCCTGGCTCCTTGAGCAGCCCCACGGTCCAGGAGAATAAGGTGGACCAGAGCAAGGCCAAGAAGCAGAAGACCCGGACGACGTTCACAGAGGAACAGCTGAATTTGCTTCGGAGAGACTTTGCTGTGTCCAAATATATTACCCCGCAGAGGGGACGCTACTTGGCCCAGCTATTGGGACTTAGTTACAAACAGGTGATCAGCCATTGGAGGGGGGTCTGCACTGGCCTCCGTGGTGCCGAGAGGCCAGGAGGCCAGGGAAATGGGCTTTCCCCTTCAGTGTGGTCTACTACAGTATGAATGAGATGGGAGGCTGGGGGAGGCAGGGGTGTCGGGGAGTCTGGCCTAGACGTGGGGAAGGGGCTGCTGTGGGTGACCAGAAGCTGGCTGTCTTCTCCAGGTTAAAACATGGTTTCAGAACCAAAGACTGAAAACAAAGAGGCCACAGATGGTCCTTGTGTCCTCGCCACATGACCCGAGGCTGCCCCAGGTAAAGAGGCTCCCCCTGGCCTTGGGCTTCCCTGCGTCCTGGGAGGGGGCGGGGTAGGGCCCCTGTGGGGGTCCATTCCTTCAGGTAACCCATCTCCCCTTCTTTTAGCTGGGACCGGCCATCAGACCACAAGGCTTCAGGCTCTCCTCTTCATTTCACACGGACCCTGGAAACAATCATCCCGGAAACTATTCAGGATGGAGTGACCGGGGTCCCGAAGGCTGTCTCCCCAATTACGGAGAGGCATCCTTCCCTTACCCAGATGGCCCTCCAACACCCCTCCACTACCCGCCAGGGGGCCCCATGAGGCACGCTGGCTGGAGCTGCCCCACGGGGCCACAGAGCAGTGCGGCGGGGGCCCCCATGGGGCACGCTGGCTGGAGCTGCCCCACGGGGCCACAGAGCAGTGTGGCGGGGGCCCCCATGGGGCACGCTGGCTGGAGCTGCCCCACGGGGCCACAGAGCAGTGCGGCGGGGGCCCCCATGGGGCACGCTGGCTGGAGCTGCCCCACGGGGTCACAGAGCAGTGCGGCGGGGCCCCCCATGGAGCACGCTGGCTGGAGCTGCCCCACGGGGCCACAGAGCAGTGCGGCCGCTTGTGGCCCGCTGGGCATGCAGAGGCAACTGGCGCCCCTCCCCAGCGCCTCTGAAGCCGGCTCTGCTTACAGGCCAGCCCCGGGCGGCAGTGGAGCCATCCTACCCGGTGGGCAAAAGTGAACTCTCCAGGTTTGGCCCCCAGATCTGAGGTTATCCAAATCCAGATGGAAATGACCGAGCTGGAGAGGGACCAGCAGCCGAGGTGGGGAGGGGGACTCACCGGGGGCTTTGGCTTTCCGTCTTGAACTCTGTTGCTATGGTGATTTGGGGGTGGGGTTGGTCATGATCCTGGCAGGCTGGCTGGCGCTCCAGCCATTCGTTTTTACCTTTCTCGTTCCAAAGGGCTGAGTGTAAAGGAGTCTCATTAAATCCCTGAAATGAATTTCATTGAAATCTTTTCATTTTTGAAAAGAAAATAAAAATGTTTCCCCAGCTCACGGGTGATTTGGAAGCACATCGGACTGTGGCGGCTGCTGCCACAAGGGGACTGGGCTAGCCGGGGACCACCTTTTCTCTCTAGAGCACCCAGTCTTTGGAAGAGATGGTACTGGGTCCCCGGACTCCCCCCCCCCCAAAGTACTCGTGGAGAACGGGGGAGATAGGCAAGGCATAAGGGGTGTGGTTTCTGGATCCTTCCTCCCCAGGAAGTCCCTTTTCCAGCTGTGTAAGTGTAGGTGCAGTCAGGTGCAAGCAGCCTCCAGTGGAGGGTGGGAAGTGGGGGAGGGCCGGAGGGCTTTAAGGAGGAGCAAAAAAGGCCAATTGGATATCCCAGGGGACGCTGGCTGCTGCATGAGGACCGGGTCGGGGCTTACATCCCTGCTGTGGGAGGCCCGGCGACCGCGCCAAGTCTTGTCAGGGGCCTAGTCAGCCTCCATCAGACGGATCAGTGTCCTCATCTCTTGGCAGATACCTTCTCCCCTGGGGAGTCTCAGGCGGTCCAGATTCATTCAGGGCTAGAGAAGCCTTGCGCCGGAGTCGGGGACTTCAAATTTCACTGGACATTAGCTTTCATTATGCTCTTGAACTGTTTGCTTCTTTGTAAAATGAGAGTTGGACCCAATGGTTGGAAGGTCCCTTCTGTTACCATAGACAGGATCCTAGAAATTGTTTCTCAGTATTTCTTTTTTTTTTTAATGTGCAAAAAACTTCCTCACACCCACCCTCAAATGAGGAAAAAAACCTAAGCCCCTGCCTGCATTGGCCACATGCCCCCATGCCAACTCCCCCCACTCCTTCCGGCTCCTGGAGGTGGCAGACGGTTCACTGGAAGCCCTTTGGAATCGGACTCAGCCCTTACACTGATCTAAGTCTTCTAACGCTGTATTCATACTATTCTTGGCATTAAAAGTTTTTTTGGTTCTGCTCACTTCCCTGTGTGTGCCTCAGTTTACTTCTCTGAAATCCTTCTCTTTATCCTTTCTTCCAACATATTTATATGGCATAAATTGTTCACTCATTTTCCAGCTGTAGGCACCTGTTCAATTTCCAGTTCTTTGCCGTGGCAAACTAGAAATAGTGGGTAACTCCTGGAAGCTTTTCGGGGGGTACATCCTTAGAGGTTTCCGGGAGGAACGCTCCTTCCTTTCTCCTCCTGTTTTCCTGTTAAATGTGTGCACAGTTTAGTTTTTTTTTTTTTTTTTAATAGCTTTCCATTTTCCAAATACATGCATAGAGAAGGTTCACCCTTGCAAAACCTTGTTCCCAATTTTTTTCCTCCCCCCCATCCCCTAGAGAGCAAGTGTCCCATCTACCTCCCGTGGGCAGTGGCTTCGGCCTGTGGGGCGAAGCTGTCCTTGCTCCCTGTTGGTGGGCGGCCCCCTTGATTATGGGAGCTGCTTTTGCTTTTTTCTCCCTCCGCAGCTGGACAGCTCCCCTGGATGTTCCCCACTGCATGTCCCAGCTGGAGCCGTGGCCTTTTCTGTGAAAGGCGACACTTCCCTGCTTAGACTCTGGAGGCCTCGGTTATCCCCTGGATTCTTCCTCTTCCCCCCTCCCCCCCCTTTTTTTTGCATTCCGCCTCTCTCTAGTCTCCATTCCCACCGCCGCCCCCTCAGTTTATGCTTGGATCCCCACTGGAGGGGGCTGTTCGTTGGTCCTGCTTTTCAAATGCGGCTTCCTAAGGCACAGGGCCCTCCCTCCCAAGGCTTCCGGGGCTCCCTCTGCCGGCGGGGTAGCAAGCGGGAGAAGCCCCGCACGGACTGGCCCCTACGGCCAGTTACTCTCCAGCAGCTCTCCGCTGCAGCCCCACTAAGAGCTCCACGCTTTGCCCCCTGTCCCGGCAGTGTCTGCCCACCGACTCTTGCCGCCCTGTTTTCCGCCTCAGACGAACCCTCCGTGGGCCTCAGGGGCCGGACGGGCTGGGCAACTCAAGATTCCATTCCGTGTCATGCTGCAGTTCAGCCAGTGTGGCCCCTCCGCTCCGTCCGGGGCCAGAAACGGAACCTGGACAGATGGAGCTGAGGGGGTTCCCCTCACCGGGGGGAGGCATTCTCCTCAATGGAGGGCACCCCTGAAATTCAGTCAATCTGTAGGGGCTCGTGGCTCAGGCAAGGCTTCCTCTCCCGTCCCAGGACAATCAGGGTGTATGGCAGGAAGGGTCGGACATCCTCCGGGCCCGGAAGGCGCCAAGTGGGTCCTCTGTCTCCATGAGAGTCTGTTCTTGGAAAGGCTGGGCGACCCCGGAATGCATCTGTGTACGGTGTTGGGGGGAAGAGTTACGGTAGGTCCAGGGATTGTGGCACAGACCACGTGTTCCAAAGGCGTGGAGAAGCCCGCTCTTGGGAGCTCCCGTCTGGGGGCCACTGTGGCCGGTGAAGGTGGTTTCTGTTCTTTGCCCCTGTGTGTTGGCTCACATTTTAGGGGAAGGGGTTGGAGGCGACCAGGACGGTTTTAGGAGTTGCAGTCTATGCTGGACTTGGCCGATACATTTGGGATGAATGCAATGCAGGAATTGTGTTCAATTTGAACCCCTCCTCCCAGGGACCAAAAGTACGTCCCCTCAGGTCCTGGGCTGCTGGTCAAATGTCCATGCTCCTTCATCTGCTATAAATATATTTTTCCTTTTCTTTTTTTCTTAGGCATTTAGGGTCACTTACCTGGGGTCACACAGCTAGGAAGTGAAGCTCTGGGGCTGGATTTCAACTCGGGTTCTCCTGGTGCTCCATCCACTGCACCACCTAGCTGCCCCCTCCCATACCTGCCAGAGCTGTGAAGTAAAAATGTCTCTGGAAGAGCTAATTTTTACACGTCAGTGAAATGGAAGTGGAGGATTGCTGGCCACAGATGGGGGAGGGCACCAGAATTTGTGCTTGAGCCACTAGCAGTGGAGAGCCCCCCAGTTCCTCAGTGGTGCCCCAAGATGTCATCAGCTTTGCTCTGGGAGAGCCTGAAGCGTTTCCCCGTTTGACGGGTGTTCACAGGATGGGCTCGGGTTTCAGACACTTGGCAGTTGTGTGACCCTGGATCCGCAAGCCCCTTTTTCCCCTTTTGGAAAGAGAAGAATACGGCTCCCGCAGGGCTGTTGTGGGAAGCCGACCGGAGCTCCTGCCAGAGCACACTTCCAAGTGAGATTATTATCATTAAAACTAATGAACACTCATTTGAACATCTCAAAGTCACAACATCCAGAAACAAGCAAAGGAACTCCCTCCCGTCTCCACCTAAACACACCAATGGGTGGGTCTGATCCCATCACTTCCCCAGGGGCCTTGGGACCTCTGGCCCGGCTCCAGCACCCGTCCAGGCTCATTGGGCAGACGCTCTGCCCTCCGCGGCACCCGTGACCCTGCTCCAGCTCCCACGCTTTCCCATTTCATGCCGGCCATCGCCGACCGCTCCTCTCCTCTCCCTCCTCTGGATCAGAGCAACACGCCCTCTCAGAGTCAAGGCTGCACCTTTGGCCATTCCTCCTCCCTGCAATCGTCCCCCATGGAAAAGGGTCAGCTCGGACCCAGGTCGCCTCAGTATTCTTTGCGCCCAGTGAGCAGTTCGTGCACAGACAGCGGATTCCGACACACGTCACGTGGGCAGCCCCCGCTGCCCGCTTCTCCATCTACCCTCAGCCACTTAGCAAAGGCCTGCTGGGCGCCCGGAGTTCAGAATATAGAACGAACAGTTCCTGCCCTCCAGGTGCCTACAGCGCCCCTACACCCCAGACACGCACGTATATACATGGACACACACATACATGCACGTGCACATGTGCACACACATACACAGACACGATGTGTATACATGTGCTAACATACAGTGCCCACATGCTCACATATACAGACACACAAGCATGCACATGTATACATGAACATGCACGTACATAGTCACATATCTGCGTGCACACAGATACATGGATATATACACGTGTGCACGGACATACACACACATATATATAAATAACAGACATGCTTGTCTCTACATACACTCACAGACATGCGACGAGGTTCATGGGCACATGCACAGAAATAACATGTACAAGATAAGTTCTAATGCTCAGGCCACTTAGAAGGTGCTGCCTGACTAATGGTGCCTTCCGGGGGGAGGGGACTAGCAGCGGGAAGGACCACGAAAGGCTTCCTACCCAAGTTGCTCTGGGCTGAAACATTTCAAGGGATGGGGGCGAGGGGAGGGACGGATGCCCGGCCAGGGGGCTGGAGTACAAAGGGGTGGAGGTGCACTTGTTAGGGCTGAACCAGGGAGGCAAGGAAGGAATAATGTGAGAGGACTGGGAAGGGCGGAGGGCGAGGCCAGCGTGCAGATCTACGGCCGGCCTTCTATTTGCCCGTGGTGGCAGTCCGAAGCAAGCCCAGTCCGCGGCTGTGGAGAACGTGCTGGACCAAGGACGGCCTGCAAGCTGGGAGCCCTAAGGGGAGAAGAAAGTCCAGGTGATCAGGGGCTAAACTAGGGAGACAGGGGTTATGGAAGTGGAAGCAAAGGGGCAGCTGGAGAGGGGATTTGGCCATGACCGAGCTCCAGAGCGAAGGGGTATTTGAGGGGCTAGCAGGATTAGCACCAGGGGGTGAGGGCTCTTCAAACACTTTGGGGGTCACGTCTGTGGCTCCGGGAAGCTGCGGCATGTGCAGGTAAACTGTCTCAACAGATGGCTAAACCAGCTCGAAGCCTCAAACCCATCAATGAGGTGGGGGGGGCACCAGGAGGAACGGGCAAGGAGAACGATCTGTTCCCAAAGCACAAGGGCAGCGGGAGCACCTGGTCAAGCTCTGCAGCCGTCTGACGCATCCCAGGCCATCGCTAGTCCTCTGGACTTTTGTCCTGCCGCTGCCCCCGACCCCGGTGACTCTGGAAGAGAAAATGAGGCTCGTGCCTTTGTGCGGCTCTGCTTCCCTTCAATCCAATCCAAGCCCCATCACGTCGGGGGCTTCTAGGAAAATGGACCCCAGAGCGACGGAGGAGCGACCGGGGACAAAGCCAGACGGCGGGCCTGGCAGCTTGGGGGCATTCTCAGCCGTCAGAAGGAGCTGCAGAAAGGGAGATGTTTGGAGGGGGAGAGTTCCGCTCCGAGCCGGAGATGCGGCTACACGGCTAGCCCGAAACGTCTAGGAGGCCGGCGATGAAGGCGGAAGACCGCGATGATGACGATAGAGAGAACTGACACAGAAACGTCCGAAGCTTCGGCAGGGCGAGTCTCCGGTGACTTTTGTCTCCTCGGCTTCCCCTTGCCCCTTCACCCGCGGTGGAGGCGACTGGCAGCTTTGTGGCGGTCTGGTTGCCCAGACCATTACAAGGCAGAATGACCAAGGGTCTCGGGAAGTAACATCTCGTTTCACGTTGCCATTGGGCCCGTGATGAAGCAAACTCCCCCGCTCCCACGGAGGAAGGGCCTTGAAGAGCGAGGCCGTTTCATTTGTCTCCGGGTGTCGTGGGCACCCTGTGCAGGAGCCGGACCTGGACTCGCATCTGGCCTTCGACACTGCTCCTCTTGGCCACGTCACCTTCTGCATCTTCCTCATCTGTAAAACTGGGATGATCATCATAGCCCTTCCCCCAAGCTGCTGTGAGGGTTAAATGAGATTGTTATAAAGCTGCAAATCTTCAACAAAATGCAATGGAAATGCTTCCATTATTAGCCCCAGCCCCAGGACAAGCACACAGTAGGCGCTTAGTAGGCCTGCCAGTTGACCTTCTTTAAGCCCTCTGGTCAAGGTCTTGTGAACTTTGTGGCTGCAACTTGGCAATGGCCCTGGCGGCAAGGGCAGCTGGACTGGGAAGTCATTCAGGACTGAGCAGACCTTGGACAGGAACCCGGGGTCCGAGATGCCTGTGTGACGCTCCTCGGCAGCTTCTATTCCTTTTCCCATCCCGACAGTGCCGGAGCTTCGGCCGCTTTGGAGTGGGTTTCCTTGGTTTACTGGGTAAGTTTCTTGGGAGCTAATGCAGAATCCAGCCCGGGGTCATGGGTCTGGAGGCAGGAAATCAGGTGTGGAGTCAGGCTCTGCTGTTTGCAGCCCGTGAGCTCAGAGCTTCTAAACTGCAGCTCTCAGCCCACACGGCTCCCCAGCTGGGTGGGAGTGGGGAAACCCTGGGCAACTGAAAAGGGATCAAATCTTAGGCCAACTTTTCCTTTGCTTTCTTTCCTCGAGGCCATTGGGGCTAAGTGGCTTGCCTGGGGTCACATGGCTAGGCAGCGGGGGCTCTGCCCCCGCTCATCTCCTGCCCCTGTTGTAAACTAAACAAGCGCCTCCATCTCATTTCCTCCTCAATCCATGCTAAAATTTGTGTATCCCAAAGAACTGCCTAAAATCCGTTTCTTCCAGATTTATTATCATAGACGTTTGCTTTGTCGGCCATTGTAGATTCCTTAGTACCCGGGAGAAAAGGAGTCCCGAGTGGAAAAGGTGGAATGAGCCCCGGTCCGAGGAAGGGCTCTGCTTTGGGCCTGCTCACGCCCTGCTCAGGGCCTTCCCACGTGGGCCCCGCCTTGGAGAAGCCAACCAGGCCCAAGGAGCCGTGCTTTCGGCAGCCTAGGGCTGAGGCTCCCAGCTGGTGGGGCAGCTGTGCCCCGGGGCTTCAGCTGAAGGGCGGGGGTGGGGGGTGGGGTCCGGGGGCGTCTGGCAGAGGAGCAGAAAAGGGGTGGGAGCCACGGGCCGCGGCTCTAGGCGCTAGGATGGAGCCTCGGGAGTTGCCCAGGAGGCGCCTGGATTCGGGAAGCAGCCGGGACTCGGGGAGCAGCTCGAGCTCGGGGAGCAGCCGGGACTCGGGGAGCAGCTCGAGCTCGGGGAGCAGCCGGGACTCGGGGAGCAGCCGGGACTCGGGGAGCAGCTCGAGCTCGGGGAGCAGCTCGAGCTCGGGAAGCAGCCGGGACTCGGGGAGCAGCTCGAGCTCGGGGAGCAGCCGGGACTCGGGGAGCAGCCGGGACTCGGGGAGCAGCTCGAGCTCGGGGAGCAGCCGGGACTCGGGGAGCAGCCCGAGCTCGGGGAGCAGCCGGGACTCGGGGAGCAGCCCGAGCTCGGGGAGCAGCCGGGACTCGGGGAGCAGCCCGAGCTCGGGGAGCAGCCGGGACTCGGGGAGCAGCTCGAGCTCGGGGAGCAGCCGGGACTCGGGGAGCAGCCCGAGCTCGGGGAGCAGCCGGGACTCGGGGAGCAGCTCGAGCTCGGGAAGCAGCCGGGACTCGGGGAGCAGCTCGAGCTCGGGGAGCAGCTCGGGCCCGCGGATCAACCTGGACTCGGGGAGCAGCTCGGGCCCGCGGATCAACCTGGACTCGGGGAGCAGCTCGGGCCCGCGGATCAACCTGGACTCGGGGAGCAGCTCGGGCCCGCGGATCAACCTGGACTCGGGGAGCAGCTCGGGCCCGCGGATCAACCTGGACTCGGGGAGCAGCTCGAGCCCGGGGAGCAGCTCGGGCCCGAGGATCAACTTGGACTCGCGGAGCAGCCCGGACTCGGGGAGCAGCGTGGGCTCGCGGAGCAGCCCGGACTCGGGGAGCAGCCGTCTTGGGTGGACCCCCTTTCTCCCAGCCCTACTCTCTCCCCCTTCCGACCCTTCCTGCCGCCTCCCTGACTGCCCCTGCAGCAGCAGCGCGTCTCCCGCGGAATCGGGGCGTTCCCTTGTCCAGGCCGGGGCGAGTTCCGGCCGCGCGCCCCGGACCCCGCGCCAGGCGGAGCCGGAGCTCGAGGCTTTCAGGCCGGCCCCGGGGGGCTCCCGGAGCTCTCCTCCCCCGGCGTCGCGGGCCCAGCCGGAGCCGGGCACCGAGTCGCTGCGGTGCATTTCCAGACTGGTGATCGGGAGTTACCTCCTGGGCCGGGCCTACCGCTTCACCCACGGCGGCGGCCGCGGCTGTCCCGGCTCCCGGGGGCCCAGCCCCGACCGCCGCGGCCCTCGCCTCCTCTCCTCCGCCTCGGCCCGTTACCGATTCCCGGCCTTTTGCGTCAGCACCCTGAAGCTCGTCGGGGCGGGCATCCGGCAGCAGTACGAGGACGAATTCGCCGACCTGCTGCGGAAACTGGGCCGGCGGCGCCGAGTCTGCCCTGTGACCTTGGTCCGGGTCACGAAGGAGGCGTTCGGCGGCGGCCCCACCAACTGGGGCCGGGTGGCGGTCATCCTGACCTTCGTCCGCTTCGTGCTGATGTGTCTGGGGCGGCCGGCCTGCGGGGGCCTGCTCTCGGACCGCATCGCCGACGCCCTGGTGCGGGCCCAGGAGGCCTGGCTGCGGCAGCAGAGAGGCTGGCGGGGGCTGGTCCGCTTCTTTTACGGCCGAGACCTCGGCTGGCTCCTGGCCAACGCCTCGGGGACCTGGGGTTTGGACTGCCCCCTAGCTTAGCCGTAGCTGCGGGGAGGGAGGTGGCTGGAAAAGGGCGCCTCTTGCCGGGAACCCTGGCCCAGGACCCTCGGGAGTTTGCTTGGATTCGCGGAATCGGGAACGCCGCCGCAGCGCCCTGGCCAGGATCCCACTAGCCGGGCCCCTGTGGCCGCCCACGTGGGCCGCACGGCCTCGAGGCCTTTCTGGCCCAACTCGGAATCCAGATTGGGGTGGGGGAGGGAGGGCAAAGGGGGAGGAACGGGTGGGGGTGGGGCGGGAGGAGCGGGGCGAGGAGATCGCATTAATAAAATTCGAAAGAAGCCTTTCCCATCAGTCTTGGGAAGTCCTTCAGGGGGTGGCGGGATGGGGCCCTTTGAGAGGGAGGCTGGGATTAAGCCTGAAGTGGGCCCTGCTGGGGGGGGGGAGGTAACCCCAACGGAGGGGAAGGCGAGATTGGGAGGGAGGGCCATTTGGAAGGAAAGGAGTGTGAGCTGCCTGACCTCTCCTTCCCCTCCTCCTTCCTTTGCAAAGGAGCCGAAACTGAGGCCAGGCCCCACCTTTGCGGGGCAGAGGAGAGGAGGAAGCCGTGGGGAGCTCCAAGTTCTTCAGCTTGCAAGGGTGTCTGGGGCCTGGGGATCTCTCCCCAGTCCCAGGTATCTTTGAGGCTGACGGCCCTAAGGCCTTCCCAGCCTTCCCTCCTTCCCCATGGGTCGTGTTGGCCTTAAACGGAATCCATGTGGTGGCAACCTCAAATGGGGAGGGACTAAATGGATGGCTCAGGAGGGCTGGACCTCTGTGAGCTCAGTTGTCCTGTGATGTGAGCAGTCACTCCGGGGCCCACTTTGTGCTGGACTGGCTGCTCCAGCCTTCGGGAGCTGGGTTTGGGGGGGGGCGGTGCCTGGGCGGGGCTGAAGCTCTGTACCAGGAGGAAGGAGAGGCAGAAGCATTGAATGCCAGGCGCTTTCCAAAAATTGGTTCCTTTCCATGACCACCCTGAGCCCCCTCCAGTAGGAATTATCTGCATTTTACAGTTGAAGAAGGCAGATACAGTGATTTGGTTGGGTCACCTAGTTAGTATCTGAGGCTGAATTTGAACTCAGATCTCCAGGCCCAGCATTTACCACTGACTGCCCCCTAGCTGCCTCAGGTGGGAGAGACAGCCTTAACCTTTTGGCCCAGACCGAAGTTCTCCACTTGGGCACAAATCTGGGCTAGGATTCCCTGACCCTAAGCGAGGGGCTGGAGCTTGTCTAAAGGCGTCATCGGGCTGGGCAGCATGAGCTCCTCTGAGGACCAAAGGAGCCCAGAGGAGGGAGGAGGCCACTGGGTTTGTCCAAATTGACTCCATCTCAGAGCCTGGTTTCAGAGCT
The DNA here is from genome assembly GCF_048593235.1 of Sminthopsis crassicaudata. Taxonomy (NCBI): domain Eukaryota; kingdom Metazoa; phylum Chordata; class Mammalia; order Dasyuromorphia; family Dasyuridae; genus Sminthopsis; species Sminthopsis crassicaudata. The sequence continues at coordinate 683,262,043 of NC_133618.1, forward strand.
CCCCAGGGACGTCAATCGGTCGTTCATACTGCCAAATGAGTAGCTCCTTTGATCTTCAAAACAAAGCTGGGAGACGGGGGTTTTTGTTCTCCTGTATTAGCCGAGCCCGCTGCTGGTCCCCCCCAAACGGAGGGAGTAGTCCTTGTATCTCTCTCCATTTAACTTCTGATGGCTCAGCTTTTAAAAGGGCTTCCGTGGTATAATCACTAGGGTACAAACTTGCTCCCTCAGTCTATAGGAGACATACTTTCCTTCCCCCACTTTGGCTTCCTCAGTCTTTGGGAAAGAGACTGGGGGCATAGTTTAGCTAAATTCCCATCCTCATACAATCTCAATTCCAAATGCAAGCTCTCTCCACCATCATCCCAGACAAGAAATTCAAGTCTCAGGCACCTTGACTCCTCCCAACTTCCCTGCCAAGCTGGCAGGCTGCACTCATCTTGGATCTTTTTGAATGCTTAGGGATACTTTATTTTTATTCATTTTATCTTTAGTTTATGGAATAAAACGCATTCCCATATAACAAAATTTCTATTCCCCCCCCCAAAAAAAAAAAAACATTTCTACTTTCCTTCTGACCTTGGGTACATCTATTTGTGGAAAAATATGCATTTACTATGATTGAAATGATCTAATTTTACCTAATTTTCTATCTCTTGTTTATTTGTAAATTGTTCACCTATTCAGAAGTCTAAGTAATTTGTTACATATTCTTCTAGTTTTCTTGTAATCCCTCTTTATATCTAGGGCATGTAACCATTTTGATCTTATCCTGGTAAATTGTGGCAATTAAAAAATTCAGGAGTTTCTACCCAGTGGTTTCTGGGTAATTTAGTCATTTTATTGACAAGACCAAGACATTATTATTAAAAGGATGGTTATTTCACTGGCCATACTAGAGGCAGGTTCAGGGCTTTTGGAAGAGGAATGAGAATTAACTCTGCTCAATTAACATGATGGGAGGTGAGCTACATTAAAATGAGGGCTGAGAATGACATCATGTCACTCTTAGACAGAGAAACTATCCCTATACTCTGACCACCCCCACCCTTTGGTTTTCTAGCAAAAGGATCAGGCTCCAAGCGAGCCAGATTGAAGGGAATTCTAGAGATTCTCTGTATGTTTGGGTTGTGTCAGAGAGGAAACTGAACTTCAAGATCTTGAAGGGAAAAAAGAAAGGGGGAACTCCGAATTTCCCCAAATCATTAATAATCATTTTGCTCAAAATGTTGTAAAATATTGAACTATGAGCAGTTTCTGCCATACCTCTTTTCCCAATAAATTTTACCAAATATTGAATTCTTATCCCAAAACCTTGTCCTTATACGTGTCAATTAGAAGATTATTATATTAATTTGCTGGTGTAAATTGTATGTTTTCTCTACCTATTGACCTACTTTCCAATTTCTTAGCCAGTACCACAGAGTTTTGAAAATTACTGCCTTGTAATACAGTTTAACATCTGGGACCGCTAGGATTTACCTTATATCTGATTGCTCTTGGAGAAGATAGAGGTAAGGGGTGGGGGGTGAAGGAGAAAGGTTTGGGACACAAAGTCTTATGAAAATAAATATTGGAAACTATGTTTACCTGTATTTGGAAAAATAAAATACTGCTAAGAATTTTTTAAAATCTGCAATTTTTATCCTTTACACATTTTTTAGTTGGTTACTTTGATATTCTTGAATTTTTTTCTTCCAAACAAATTTTCTTATTTTTTTGAATTCAATAAAATAAATTTTCATATCCAGTATTCAATTCCTCAGTAGAATAGTTAGATAAAATATCTTGTAATCCAGTGGGATTTATACCAGGAATGTAGGGATGGCTTAACATTCATCCTGTTTTCAAGGTTTTCAGGTCTAGTTCATGAAGATCCATCCACATTCAGTCCCCACAGCCCTCTCTCTGGATGCGGATGGCTCTCTCCATCACAAGTCTTTTGGAATTGCCTTGAATCACCCCATCGTTGAAAAGAGCCAAGCCCATCACTGTTGATCGTGACATAATCTGGTTGCTGTATTCAACGTTCTCCGGTTTCTACTCACTTCACTCAGCATCAGTTCATGGAAGTCTCTCCAGGCCTCTCAGAAATCATCCTGTTGGTTGTTTCTTACAGAGCAATAATATTCTATGACATTCATATACCATAATTTATTCAGCCATTCTCCAACTGATGGGCATCCCTCGGTTTACAGTTCCTTGCCACTACAAAAAAGACTGCCACAAACATTTCTGCACATGTGGGTCCTTTTCCCTTTCTTATGATCCCTTTGGGATACAGACCCAGTGAACAGGGATTTTCACCTTAAGGAAGCAGCAGGAAAAAGGGACTGTCCAGCTGTCCATTTCTAAAGATGCAGCCTGTTCCACTGGGTCACGGAACTTGAGGAAGCAGGATGCCTCCATGAGGCAAACTTCATTACCCAGGAAACAATCCTGGGGGGCAAAAGCTATCGGGATCTCCATTTCTTCTTTTTATTTATTTTCTTTTTTTGAGATCTCCCTTTCTGAGGCTCAGAACTGAAGTGGATCACCACTGTTATAGAGCAGCCTGTATCTGAAGTGATATTTGAATCCATATTTTCCTGGCTCCAAGTCTATCTTGCTATATGCTAAATCCCAGAACTTTTCCTCCCCATTCTACAGCTTCCTCGTGGATACTGTGGTTTATATCCAAAGAAGTCAAAAACCCATTTGAATAAACTGCATAACTGACATCCTGAATGAAGACTTCTGTGTGGAAAAAAATGTTTTGGAATGAGTTTTTTGGCGGGGTTTAGAATCGATAAAAAATCTCAAGTAACCAGGAGCACTTGGCCAAGCAGGGTTTGGATGTGCCCCATGTGGCTGGCTTAGGCTCCTGAACTCTGTGCTGGCCGCTTTCCTGCCTCTCCTTGCACCAGCTTCTTGGATCAGCACTCTCCCAGGGGCAGACAGCTCTTGATAATCTCCTAACCAACAAACTCTCCTCTCCAGGGTTAATCATTATGTTGACTAAAGTTCTCATCTTTCCTTTTTCAAAAATTATATTTTTTTATTTCATTAAATATTTCCCAATTATATGTATCATTAAAAAAAATTTTTTTTTTAAATTGAGTTCCATTTTCATTCTCCTTCCTCCCCTTCTCAAGAAGAAAGGCAATTTGATTTTGATTATCCACACGAGGTCTTGTCAAAGAGATTTTCTCATTTGTCATGTTGCAAAAGAAAACACAGATAAGATAAACCAACAAAAATAAAAGAAGTAAAAGAAAAAAACCCTTCTTCCATCTGCACTCAGAGTTCCTCAGTTCTCTCTGGAGGTAGAGGCCTTGGCTCATTGTCTGGGTCAGAGGCACAGGTCTTTCAAAGCTGGATTTTTCTTTAATGTATACATTATTCTCCCTGTGTTCTGCGTCCATTCCCAGAAACCATTCCTGTTTCCTTTCAGACCATCCATTTTACTATTCACTCTTGCTGCCCAGGAGAGCTGTGGTCCATTCATTCGCCTCAATGTATTCATCCATTCTTTACCTAATGGCCCTCCCTTCCGCTTTCAGTTCTTTGCCAGCACAGAACAATTGGCTACTAACACATGTTTGGATGGGTCCTCTCCTTTTCCTTGGATCTCTGGGGCATGAGTCTGGAGGATGCTTGGTTCAGTAACTTTGGGAGTAGGTGCCCACTTGGTACCAGCTGCTGCATCATGCTCCAAGCAGATTTTCAGAATCGCCAGACAGATATGCAGAAGGAGCCCAGACTAACGGGCTGCAAAGTGGCACAACAGTGGAGGGAGTGCCAGGCTTGGAGTCAGGAAGTCCGAGTTCTGCTCTCGCCCTGGCTGTGGGACCCCAGACAAGTCACTTCCCTGGAGAGTGACTGAGGGTGCTAGGCGGGATTGCTGCTGGTGGGGGTAAGGAGAGGTGCTGGAGCTGGGGTAGTTGGTAATCAATTGTTGGGGGTGGTAGTGAAGGAGGCTGGCCCTTTTGTCCCATGGGGGTTCTCTCCATGGAGCCTGATGGAAGGGGCTCTGACCTGCTTCAGTGTCTCCTGTTCCTGTTTGGCTCCTGAGGGTTTCGGGCCTGGCCTGGAAGCAGGAGCGGCCTGGGAATGGGTCGTGCCATTGCCGGGCGGCTTCCTGGACTGGTGGATGGCGGGATGTCGGCGCTGGGGCTGGCGGGGGCAGGGCGGGGAGGACAGGGATGGCAACCTGTGATGACGGTGTGTGATGGGGTAGGTGGCCTCTACACAGGACCCATTTTTGGCCCCATAGTGTTAAATGAGGAGAGATGGAAGATGGGCAGAAAATGGAAAGGGGATGAAGAAGTCTGTGAAGAAGGAGGGGAGCACAGTAAGGGGAGGACCCCCTTTGGGGAAAACGAAGAAGGGGTGGGGAGCTGGTGGCCGGGGATGCACAGGGCACCAGGTCTAAAATCAAGAGGCCTCCTTTTACTGAGTTCAAATCCAGCCTCCGATACTTACTAGCTGTGCAACTCTGGGCAAGGCCCTGCTCGCCTCTGTTTGCTCATCTGTGAAGTGGGTTGGAGGGGGAAATGGCAAATCACTTTGCGAAGAAGACGCCCCGGAGGTCTTGAAGTTGGATGGAACAGCGAAAGGCGGGCCTGGGATCCGGGTCAGGGAGCTCCCCACACCAGTCACCAGGTGGTGCTGTCTGCCCAGGGCGAGGGCGGAGGAGCCGGCGGGGCAGGAGAGCTCGGGGGCAGGCCGAGGCTTCGTGGGAGAGCCCAGGTACTTGGGCCAGCCCCCGCCCGGATTTGACGTTTCGCCCTCTCCCCTCTGGGGGCTAGGGAGGGCTCTCCTGGCCCCCTGCCTCAGCCGAAGGGTTCCCAGGCCGGCCTCGAGCGCCCCAGACCTGTGTTTGTGGTCCCAGCGTCAGGCACCAGGCGGCCCGCGGGGGGCTTCAGCTCTCCTCGGGCCCCCGCTAGCCACTGTCAGGGAGGAGGCGCACTGGCTTCCAGGGGCCAGCCTCCATTTTGCCCCTAAATCCCCCCCTCCCCCCCCCAGCTTCCTTTTGTGTGTTCTCCCGGACGCTCGAAGAGAGCGGAAGCGGCGCGGATCTGCCCAGGCTGCCTCTCCCTGGACTCGCGCCGCCCTCGAGCCGACCGAAGGCCTTCGGGGTGGGGGAGGGGGAGCCCAGGTCCGACGGCTAGGAATCCAGGCTGCGCTTCACAGGCCTCTCCTCAAGGGCCTCCGCACGTGAGCACTCTGAAGCACACGCACTGGTCTCCTGCATGGGAAGGAGGGATCTCCGGGACTCGCCCGCAGTTGGTCAGCCCGGAAGGGTCGGAGACGGGTCAGTCCGGAAGGGGCCGAGGCGGGTCAGCCCGGAAGGGGCCGAGGCGGGTCAGTCCGGAAGGGGCCGAGGCGGGTCAGCCCGGAAGGGTCGGAGACGGGTCAGTCCGGAAGGGGCCGAGGCGGGTCAGCCCGGAAGGGGCCGAAGCCGGAAGGGTCAGAGACGGGTCAGCCCGGAAGGGTCGGAGACGGGTCAGCCCGGAAGGGTCGGAGACGGGTCAGCCCGGAAGGGGCCGAGGTGGGGTCAGCCCGGAAGGGGCCGAGGCGGGGTCAGCCCGGAAGGGGCCGAAGCCGGAAGGGTCAGAGACGGGTCAGCCCGGAAGGGTCGGAGACGGGTCAGCCCGGAAGGGTCGGAGACGGGTCAGCCCGGAAGGGGCCGAGGCGGGTCAGCCCGGAAGGGTCGGAGACGGGTCAGTCCGGAAGGGGCCGAGGTGGGGTCAGCCCGGAAGGGGCCGAGGCGGGGTCAGCCCGGAAGGGGCCGAGGCGGGAACAGCCCGGAAGGGTCGGAGACGGGTCAGCCCGGAAGGGTCGGAGACGGGTCAGCCCGGAAGGGGCTGAGGCGGGTCAGCCCGGAAGGGTCGGAGACGGGTCAGTCCGGAAGGGGCCGAGGCGGGGTCAGCCCGGAAGGGGCCGAGGCGGGAACAGCCCGGAAGGGTCGGAGACGGGTCAGCCCAGGGCCCTCCGGACTGTGCCAAAGGGCTCTTTGTGCCATTCCCTCTCCTCGTCCTCCGTCAGCTTTAGGCTTCGTGGGTGGCAAGCACGGCCCTTGGTAGCCACATTTGCTTTCCTGGGCACCCCCAGGGCGGTCCTTGACCCCATCAGCCAGTCGGCCGATAGTCACTTATTAAGCACCTGCTATGTACTGGGGAGGGTGCCAATGGCTATGGAGGCAGAAGAAGGTCCTCAATCTTGAGCAGCGCGGCCCAGTGGAGGAGCCGGCAAAGCCGCCTCCACGGGGAAACAGGAAATCACCGCAGGGGCCGTGGGTGTGAGGCGGGGTGAGGGTTAGCGGGAACAGGGGGAGGTCGGGAGTCAGAGCGCGGGAGGCGGCCAGGAAAACGCCCACAGCTGGGACGGGGCAGCGCCCGTTTGGGGAGCAGCCGGGGCCCGGAGTCCACGAGGGATGGGGTCCAAGGGCTAAGGAAACTGGCAAGGGCTTGTAAGCCTGGAGGGCTTTGTGTCTGACCTCGGAGGGGACAGGGAGCCCTGGGGCTTATTGAGTGGGATATGTGTGTGAGAAAGAGAGAGACACCGAGACAGAGACAGAGACAGAGAGACAGAAAGAGACAGAGAGAGACAAAGACAGAGAGACAGAATCAGAGAGGTGGGGACGAGGGGGGGAATAACCGGCCCAGAGGGGAGGAAAATCTCTTTGGTGGCTGAAAGGAGAGTAAACTATCCAGGGGAAAGGCAGGCAGACCACTAGCTGCCACTGCCACGGCCTGGGTGGGGTGATGAGGGTCCGTCTCAGGGGGCTGGTTTCAGAGGAGAGCTGAAATCATGAGCCTTGCTTGGATGTGGGGGGAGGAGGATCACATCTTTACAATTCAGAGCTTTTTCATTTTTTTTTTTACATTGACTCAGATTTTTTTAAGCTAATAGCTTTTTATTTTTCAAAATCTGGCAAAGCATTTTCGGCATTCACCCTTACAACTCCTTGTGTCCCAGTTGTCTTGCTGCTTAAGAAAAATCAGATCATAAAGGGGAAAAATGAGAGAAAAAGAAGCAAAGAGTAAGAGAGTGAAGCTGCTGGGTGGTGGCCTCCCCTCAGCTCCCACAGGCCTCTCCGGGTGTGGACGGCTCTCTCCATCACTAGGGCACTGGAACTGGCCTGAACGGTCCGTCAGAACCGATGACCGGATAATCTCGTCCTCATGTGCCGTGGTCTCCTGCCTTTGTCCCTTCTCTCAGCATCGGGTCCTACTGGTCTCTCTGGCCTCTGAAATCAGCTCAGCTTTTTTCAGGCTCTTGCCCCACGGGGCTGACAAGGACCTGGCTCCTGTCCCAGGGAGGGGTGCTGTGTCTATTCTCCACTAACCCCCCCAGCCAAGAAGTGCCCCAGAAGGGATTCCATGAGTGCTTAATCATCTTAGCTACTCCAGTGAGTGGAAGTCCTCTCACACACCGGGACAGCCAGGTGAGAAGATTTTCCCAGCCTCCTCTGGCTCAGCCAGCTCGCTGACAAAGGTTCAGGACCAGGGCAGCCCACTTCTCATTTCTGGACCTGTCCTCATTTTCCCTCATGTGGGAGTCAGAAGACCGTATGGTCTTGACCCTGGCTGGGTGGTGGGACTCAGACCTGTCCACATCCCCCTTGCTCTCCATCCACGTTTCGCAGAAAGCCGACCCAGAAGCTTTTGCTTCCAAGCAGCTTGGGAGTTTGTGTTCCTGTTTTTTTGCAAACCTTTGCTGAAAAAAACGGGAAGCAGTCTCTGCTGGCCTGCTAGCCACATGTCTTTCTAAGCTTGACTTCTAGGAAGACTCTCCGCCTCTGAGATTGGACCCCAGAGAGGGAGAACCTTGAATCATTCCCGGATTTGTGGTCCTTGCTTCCTCATCCACATTTCCTGGCAAGGAGTGGGAGGAACAGCAGCGGCTCACACACGGGAAAAACCAAGCTTTGTGGACACCCCAAGCCCTTGGAACCCTGCTCCATCTCCAAGCCCAGCCTCTATCTTTGGGCAGAATCAAGTGGAAGGCAGACACTGCGGGGCAGCAGCCCATAGTGCTAAGATCAGTCACAGTTTTTCATACCCGGAGACATAAGAACAGGGTTCCAGTCCTCAGGTATGGGTTTTCAGGATTTCACAGCCCAATTTGTCCCCTTGAGAAGGATGGCGCTGAGGAGAGAGATGGTGGACAATTAGCTCAGGAGTGTGGATTTGGGAGGGGGGAGGTGTTTCTTCAAATCTGGCTACATGTAGCTTTGGGCTCTGGCTCGCTATCCCAACCGCACTCAGCATCCGTAGACTGGAGGGTTCCCGGAGTTTGCCTACTTCTCAGTGTCCTAGAGGGGCCCCATAGGCTTGGGAGGGCGCTCCTCCACTATCACTCAACCAGTTACTATTTCCCTAACATCACCCAAGCTGATGTCTGGCTGGATATTGAGTGACCCCTTTGCTGATCGAAAGTAGAACAAAGACAGAAGAATAGCCCCTTCCCATGAGCCCACTGAGGCCCTAGGGACTTAGAATGGTGACTCCCAAATATCTCCTCCCACCAAGTTCATTTCTGGGGGTCAGCACAACTCTGAATGAGCTTGCTTTCCAGACGTGGCACCGGATTACTTTATTATTTGATTGGGCCGGTGAATGGCAAGCTGGACTGGATCTGGACCTGCGGGGACTTCTGAACTTTGAGGCTCACAAGGCCATGAGCTGATTCATTCTGTCCCCTGATATCTGCTAACCTAAGACAAGGAAAGGGGATTGGGAGAGTGCTACGGCCTCTCCTCCCCTGGAAACACTATAGTACTTTCTTACCCAAAAGCCACCGGGAAAGAAGAGAGAACTTTTGCATAGGTGTGAACACTCAGATCTGGCTCAGTAGCAGCTCATTAATGGGCTCTCTGCTGTCACCTACCAGGCTGACAGGTGATGGTTGTCAAAGGACCTCTGTACTTGATTGCAACTGGGGGCAGACCCTCATCCTGCAGGGGCTCTCCAAGCCTCCACGTGGATATGAGGTCCCAGAGAATGTCGCAATGCTCTAAGGATTGGGTTCCCCTTTGTGCCTCCTCCCCATTTCATATTTTTATAATAAAATTTATTATATCTTTATATAATAAACTTCATTGTATTTATTATATCTATATTTGTTCTGTCTATATATTATACATAATAAACTTTATTATATATTCTAGTTATATATTAAATATGATAAACTTTATCATACATTTATCTATATATTATATATAATAAACTTTATTATATACATTCTATCATTATGTTACAGATAATAAACTTTATTATATACATTCTATATATTATAGATAATAAACATATATTCTGATATATAACAAACTATTGTATACATTGTATCTATTATATATAAGAAATTTTATTATATACATTCTATCTATATATTATAGATAATAAACTTTATTATATACATTCTATCTATATATGATAGATAATAAACTATTATATATTCTATCTGTGATATATAATAAACTATATTATAAATATAATATTATAATAAACTATATTATGAATAATAAACATATACATTCTATCTATATATTATAGATGATAAACTTTATTATATACATTCTATCTATATATTGTAGATAATAAACTTTATTGTATACATTCTACCTATATATTATAGATAATAAAATATTATATACATTCTATATATTGAGGATAATAAACTTTATTATATACTATCTATATATTATAGATAATAAACTTTATTATATGCATTCTATATATTATAGATAATAAACTTATATACATTCTATCTATATATTATAGATAATAAACTATTATATACATTCTATATATTGTAGATAATAAACTTTATCATATACTATCTATATATTATAGATAATAAACTTTATTACATACATTCTATCTGTATATTATAGGTAATTTTAATGTTCTCCAGTTCGGTTTTCTTGTGTTCTCTGGGAGCAGCCTTTTCAGTTCAGTAATCACAAGTGCAGCCAGGTGTTAAAATCCAAATCCTTTATTTTCTCCTTCAAAGTTCTGTCTCCTTCACTTGGGGCTTGGCTAGTTTTCTGGAGGCCTTCGGAGTCTTGGTTTCAGTGGGGAAGCGAAGGGGTACAGCCTGCCACCAAGGCGGTGTGAGATGAAGTGAATGAATCTAAGTCCAAGGACTCGTGTTTCAGCCTCCAGCCACCACAAAGGTGGATGATGGAATGAATCTGTCTCAGCCTTTGCTGGCTGTTATATACTCCATTATCATAGTTGTGAATCTTATGAAACTATATTAAGGACTAAGTACATGTACTGAACTAGAGAACTATTAAGTCAATTCCACTGACTTAACACCTTGTAAGAATCCTTGTTTCACAGTTCCGGCCCATAACAGGTAATAAACTTTATCCTATTATCATAATATCTATATATTATATAAGAAACTTTATTATATACATTCTATCTCTATATTTTAGATAATAAACTTTGAGCAAGTCACTTAAACCTCCATTTGACTAGAGGTTAGGGGACACAAATCATCACGTTCCCATTTTCCCTATTCCTAAAGGACGGTGGTTGGCAGCAAAGTGGCCCAGAGCTGTGTGCTGATGTGGTTTTGTGTTTGCAGCCTCTGAGAAATGGGTTTACAGGAAGCTTGGGGTGAGACCCAGGAGGGGCTTCTTCTGCTAAGAGCATTCATAAATGAAACTTGTAATAGAGAACAAAGAAAAAAGTCACAAAGAGAAAAGTCTTTTCTCTCCTGAGTCCCTCCTCCCCACAACTAATAGATAGACGGGTATTTCTAGGGCAATCTAGTCCTGTCACTGTCCCAGGCAGTGTTGAGGCTGCTGTGCCTTCTTGCCTTCGAGATCATTTGCAAAGTCCCTGTTGGAGCCTTTAAAGCCTTTCCCAATGGATGCCCTGTCCCGGTCTCCAGGCTTAGAGCCCATTTGTGTCCTCCAAGCACCCTGAGCTCCTGCCATTCCCTAAGGACATTCTGTCCCCTATTAATGCCTTTGCAGCACTCTCCCAGGGCCCAGGGTTCAGCCTTTTTCTGCTTCTTGGAACCCTGGGGTTCCAGAGGTGAAGGTCCCACACAGAGCTCACTAGGACTCCCTGGTTTATTCAGCAGGGCTGGACCACGAGCTCATTGGGGTTTGGCTCTTCTAGAGTTGTTCAGTTGTATTTTAGTAGTGTCCCGATTGTCATGATCCCATGTGGGTTTTCCTGGCAGACACTGAAGTGGTTGGCCATTTCCTCCTCCAGCTCCAGAAAACTGAGTGGTTGGCCAGGATCAGACAGCTGATGTTTGGGACTAGATTTAAACTCAAGGAGAGGATCATCCTGACCCAAGACCTGGCACCTTATCCCACTGTATCACCTGGCTCCCCTGCCCGGGGTGTAGGATCCCAATCAATAAACTCATTAAGCATGAAAAAAGACCGACAGCTCCTGCCTGCAAGGAGCTTACACTCTGCCATTTCTGTCGTGTCTGACTCTCTGCGACCCATTTGGGGTTTTCTTGGCAGAGAAGCTGGGGTAGTTTGGCCCTCCTCCTCATTGTCTTGCCTAGGTCAGAAAACCATAGTCACAAAGAGGCTGTATCCTCCTGACAGCTTTTGTGGGGGCTCTAACCTGCTTGGTTTTTCTGACCTGGGTTATTTCATCCCCTCTGAATAGATATAGATGTAGATTTACACACACACACACACACACAAAACCCCACCCCTTTGTGTGTGTGTATATATATATATATATATATGAAACCCCTAATTTCCAGGGCTCCTCATATTGGTGCAGAGGACGGCTGGCTGCTGCAGCTCTGAAATCCTGAGTTCAGCCTTATCCTTGAGACTTCCTTCATTCCCAAATTGCAAACTTGGGGTTCTCGGGGCTGCTCTAATCGCATGGGGAGGGGGCACTGAGTTTAAATGCAGTTGCCTCAGAACTCTCTTCTTCTGCATTTTTGTCTGGGAAGTCTCATGCCACAGGAGCTTTTCCCCTTCTTACTTCTCCTATATTCTGCCCCCCCCCTTTTCCCCCTGGAGTTTTTTATGTGATGTTTTCCATCATTTTACCTCTTTTTTTGTCTTTTACTTTATTTAGCCTATTTCTTAGGCACAGATATAACTCTTGGCCATCTTATCAGAAGTGCTCAGGTTCTTACTCAAGGAGGGTCTTACCCTGATTTTCTGTGTGAGGGGGTATCATTTGTCACTCACACAATTCCTTCAGAATTGAGTATCTTTTCATTAGCATCTTTAATAACATACAACCTTTCTTAGAAACCATGCTAACCCAACTGGTCAATTTTCTTTGATTATACCCCAAAAATCTGTTTATGGATGCTCAGTCTTCAGGCTAAAAAATGGAGTAGCCCATTTTTCTTTTCTTTTTGTTTTAAACTTTTAAAAAACACATTTCTTTATGAATTAATGTTGGGAGGGAAAAATCAGAACAAAAGGAAAAAAAAATCACAGGAAAGAAAAAAACCAGAAAAAAAGTGAATTTAGCATGGATTGATTAACATTCAGTCTCCATATTTCTTTTTCTGGATGCAGATGGGGTTTTTTGTCATAAAGTTTATTGAGATTACCTTGGATCACTGAACCACTCAGAAGAGCTGAGTCTTTCCCGGTTGGTCATCGCACAAGCTTGCTGTTATTGTGCACTGTGTATTCCCGGTTGTGCTTGTTTCCCTCAGCATCAGTTCATGTAAATCTTTCCAGGCAGTTCTAAAACCAGCTTATCCGTCATTTCTTATAGAACAATAATCTATAACCTTTGTGTATCACAACTTGTTCAGCCATTTCCCCCATCAGTGGGCATCCATTCATTTTCCAATTCTTTGCTACCACAAAGGAGCTGCTACAAACATTTTGTGCACGTGCCTTTATGATTTCCTTGGGGATACAGCCCCAGGAGCGGTAGCCCATTTTTTCAGGGCCTAGGAAATATTAGTCTCGATCTCCTCACCCTGCATCTAAGTATGAGTTTCTGCTGACTCTAGCACCAGTAAAGGGGTAGAATCAAGTCCTGTGGGTTATAGCTTCCTCCTTGGAGCAAATTTAGTATGAAATCTTGTAATTTGCAAGCTGGGAGAATGTCGACAACAGAGATGAGGAGGAAGGAAATGAGGTTAGCTGGGCTCTTGTTGATAGCAGCAAGAATGTGTACTTGGCAAGAGTGGAGAGAGAGAACTGAGTGAACCCCACGATTCCTCTGCATGTCCATCCCAGCATCTGAGTATGAAAGGCACAGAAATTAGGAAGCCGTCCTGCCTGGGGAGGATGCTCTGATGAGAGGGACAAGTTGGAGACAAAAGGGTCTGTTCTTGGGACAATCTTCCCATTGCCACAGGAGACATTCGGACACCCAGTCTCAGGACTGGAGCAGGATGTAGGAAGGCACCCCACAATTCAGGGAATTCAGGGAACTGACAGAATCTGTAATGTAAGGCTCAGGAGTGTGGCCAGGTGCGCCAACAAGCAGCTCACACCTCAAGAGGGGTCAATAGGAGCACGAGGGATTCACTAAAAATGGGTGAAGGTCCCAGTGTCTACCAGGGACAGTACCAGATGATGGGGATACAAAGATCAGCGAAATCTGCCTGCTCTCCAGGAGAGTTTTTGTTTGAGGCTTTATTTGGATTTGTTTTGGGGTCACAATCTTCCTCAGGGTTTCTCTCCTGGGCATCCCTTAATTCAAGATATACCCACCGTGGTATTTGGAGGTTTGGTTGCTTGCTTGTTTCATTCATATTACTCTCTAGGCTACTGCATGGGGTCAAGTTCCACTACTAAATGGAGGGGCTGGTCCTGTTTGAGTATGTAATCTCTCTCTTTCTCTCTCTCTCTCCCCTTCCTTCCTTCTTCCTTTTTCCTTCCTTCCTTTTTTATTTTTTCTTCCCTTTCCTTTCCTTTCCTTTCCTTTCCTTTCCTTTCCTTTCCTTTCCTTTCCTTTCCTTTCCTTTCCTTTCCTTTCCTTTCCTTTCCTTTCCTTTCCTTTCCTTTCCTTTCCTTTCCTTTCCTTTCCTTTCCTTTCCTTTCCTTTCCTTTCCTTTCCTTTCCTTTCCTTTCCTTTCCTTTCCTTTCCTTTCCTTTCCTTTCCTTTCCTTTCCTTTCCTTTCCTTTCCTTTCCTTTCCTTTCCTTTCCTTTCCTTCTTTTCCTTTCCTCTTCCTTTCTCCTTCCTTCCTTCCTTCCTTCCTTCCTTCCTTCCTTCCTTCCTTCCTTCCTTCCTTCCTTCCTTCCTTCCTTCCTTCCTTCCTTCCTTCCTTCCTTCCTTCCTTCCTTCCTTCCTTCCTTCCTTCCTTCCTTTCTTCCTTCTTTCTTTCTTTCTTTCTTTCTTTCTTTCTTTCTTTCTTTCTTTCTTTCTTTCTTTCTTTCTTTCTTTCTTTCTTTCTTTCTTTCTTTCTTTCTTTCTTTCTTTCTTTCTTTCTTTCTTTCTTTCTTTCTTTCTTTCTTTCTTTCTTTCTTTCTTTCTTTCTTTCTTTCTTTCTTTCTTTCTTTCTCTTCCCTTCACTGTTCACTGTGCACCAGTTCATGGAAGTCTTTCTAGGTTTTTCTGAAACCATCCTACTTGTCATTTCTTATAGCACCATAACATTTCATCACAATCCTATATCACAGTTTGTTTACCTATTCCCCAATAGATACGTATTACTTTGATGTCTAATTCTTAGCACCACAGAAAGAGCTGCTATAATTTTTTTTTTGGTGTGCAAATAAGTCCTTTCTTCCTTTTTTGGACATTTGTGGATATAGTCCTATCAGTGGTATTGATGAAAAGATATGCACAGTTTTGTAGCCCTTTGGACATAGTTCCAAATTAACTCTCTAGAATAATTGGATCCGTTCATCCAAGTCCACCAACAATGCATTCATTAGCTTCCCAGTTTTCCTACATCTCCTCTTTCCAATATCTTTTTTTTTTGTCCTATTAGCCATGTTGACAGATATGATTGTTTTAATTTGCATTTCTCTAATCAACAGTGACTTAGAACATTTTTATAAGACCATAAATAGCTTTGATTTCTTCATCTGAAAAATGCCTTTTCATATCTTTGGACTATTTATCAATTGAAGAATGACTTGTATTTTTATAAGTTTGCTTCTGTTCTCTATATATTTGAAAAATGAGGCTTTTATCAGAGATATTTGTTGCAAATCCCTCTTTTCTCCAGCTTTCTGCTTTCCTTATATGTTTGGTTGCATTGGTTTTGCTTGTGCAAAAACTTTTAAATTTTTTATGATCATATTTATCTATTTTGCATTTTGCAATGCTCTCTGTATTTTTATTGGTTCAGGCCTCTTTTTCAAAGGATCCTAGGCTGCTTTTGCACTGAGTTCTGCTCAGAAACACCTTTTTGCCACAGGCTTGCTACAGGGCCACAAGCCTAACACTGGCCTTTCTCCTGACATCGGGAGTAGGGCTGACTGCAGGTGCTGAGTAGCTTCTGCCCAGAGCCTTCAGGGACACATTGTACTCCCTTTCTGTCCCATCTTAGCTTCTATATCTCAGTGTCGACACAGGATTCTGGAGATCCTTCTCTGCATCCCTGGGCAGGGTGGAGGGATCTAGAATGGATTTTGATTTCTTTTTAGATCAGCCCACTGAGATGTTTGTGAGACTGCCATTCTCCCACAAACCTCACTTAGTATTCTTTTTCATATCCTCCATTTCTTTCCTCGCCCAGTTCAGGTGATCTCATATGAGCTTTTAATGTTTTTTGTATTTGCCAAGATATGCATGTCACCTTCCCATTACACCGAACAATAAACAAGGAGATGTTTTGTTTTTGCCTTCACATGCACCCTGCAATCTTGAACAGTGCCTGAAATATATATATATATATATATATATATATATATATATTAAGGACTTAATAAATGCTTATTGATTGTTGACTCTTCCCTGCTTTACCAAGTGTGGACCCAAAGTTCAGTCCAGAGTGCTTCTTTTCTGTGTCCACACTTGCTAGGCGATTTAATTAGTTTCCAGGGATTGAATGATCTATATTTCAATGAGATGACTTGATTTTCTAAGGGGTCAAAATAGAGGAAGAGGAGTTAGTGACTGGCACAGAACAGGTGGCTCTGGGGAAAAATGGAAGGGTCAGGGGATTGAAGGCTGGGATGGGAATGAGAACTAGGGCTCTGCAAGATTATGTTTGGATAGTGTATATTGGGTAAATTTTGCCTGGGGAGCCTCCTTGCCATCCAAGTCACACTCACCATCCCATCACAGAATCAGAGAATTAAAAATAGTTGACATCTAGGGAAGGGAGTAAAGGGAAGGGAGGGGAATCCGAACACAAGGTTTTTCAAGGGTTATCCTTGCACATTTTTTGAAAATAAAAAACTTCAATAAAAAAATAAACCTAAAACTAGTTGAGATGTTGAGATGTACCCTTACCATCACAGAGTCGGGTGGCAATCCAGTTCCTGCTTAAAGACTTCCAGTGAGGGAAGCAACTCACTCCAAGCTGAAGCTGCCTGGGAAGCGTGCAGAGATTTTTCCTGAGTTTGAGCCAAAATGCCCTGCCTGTCGATTCTGGTTTTGCTTTCTGGAACAAGTCTCGTCAGGCTTGCCCATGACAGTTCCTGTACCCCCCACTCGGACTCGATCGATAACCAATTCTCAGATAGAGTCCTTGAGATACTTTGCCCTCCTGGTGGTTTTCCTCTGGACACTAATTCATGAATGTGCTTGCCCGAGTCTCAAACAATCTTCTATTTAGAGTCTGCAGGACCAGCTTAGCGTCCTGGGGTGAGGGACTCCATGGCCTCCAGGGTGTGCTCCGGCTAGTTCCTGCATTTCAGTGTGAGCATTTACACAGAAGTTGGCAAATGCGTCAGGACTTGATTTATTGATTTATTGATTGTTTAGACTTAAGAAAGTGAAGGAGAAAAGCCAATAATGCTGTCTACTAAATTTTGGAGAGTTGATTGTGAAACATTTGCCTGCACTCTCCTGAATTTCCTTCTCAGTTCCTGGAAACTGGGTTCCTCTTAAGGCTGTCACTTTGCTAATTCTCTGTAGTGATTATGATTCTAGACTAATTTCTTGTAGTTTGCACCCCCACCCAGAGCCTGACCACCTTAACTACCCCTCCCTTAACTTAAAAAAATATATCGAACAAGTCATAAATGAACACCCTAGGGAAAAATATCCAGGGCAAGATGGATTCATAAATGAATTCTACTAAACATTTAAATTACAATTCATTCCAATACTATGTAAACTATTTGGAAAAAAACCAGGTAAAGAAGGAATCCTGCCAAATTCCTTTTATGACACAAATATGGCACTGATACCTAAACCAGGAGAAAGAACATTTCAGACCAATCTCCCTGATGAATGCTGATGCAAAAATTTTAAAATAAAATTAGCAGAGACATTGCAGCAACTTATCAGCAGAATAATACACTATGACCAAGTGGGATTCATACCAGGAATGCAGGGCTGTTTCAATATCAGGAAAACTATTGCGGTAATCGACCACATCAATAATAAAACCAACAGAAATCACATGATAACTTTAATAGATGCAGAAAGAGCTTTTGACAAAATGCAGCACCCATTCCTAATAAAAACATTAGAGAGCACGGGTATAAAGGGAGTTTTCCTTAAAATAATAAGTAGTATCTATCTAAACCCAATAATAAGCATTATTTGTAATGGAGAGAAACTGGACGTATTCCCTATAAGATCAAGGGTGAAATAAGGATGTCCATTATCACCACTATTATATTGTTCTAAAAATATTTACTTCAGCAATAAGAAAAGAAAAAGAAATTAAAGAAATTAGAATAGGTAGTGAGGAGATAAAATGATCATTCTGCAGATGATATAACAACATACTTAGAAAATCCTAGAAAATCATCCCAAAACCTACTTGAAACAATTAACAGCTTTAGCAAAGTTGTAGGATATAAACCAAACCTACACAAATCAGCATTTCTCTATATTACTGGAAAAAGCCCATTGACAAGAAATAGAGAAATTCTACATAAAATAACTGTAGACAAAATAAAATACCTGCTAAGACAAATGCAGGGATTAAAGGAACACAATTACAAAATACTTCTCACACAGATAAAGTCAGAGCTAAACAATTGGAAAATTCTCAATTGCTCATGGATAGACTGAGCTAATATGATGAAAATGACAATTCTGCCTAAATTGGTTGATCTATTCAGTGCCATACTAATCAAACTGCCAAAAAATTGCTTTAGAGAGCTAGAAAAGATGATAACAAAATTCATCTGGAAGAACAAAAGGTGAAGAATATCAAGGGCATAAATGGAAAAAAAATACAAAGGATGGTGGCTTAGCCTAAAAACTACATTATAAAACAGCAGTCATCAAATCATTTGGCACTGGCTAAGAAATAAGAGTGGTGGATCAGTGGAATAGGTTGGATACACAGGTCACAATAATCAGTGCCTGCAGGAATCTAGTATTTGATAAGCCCCCAAACTCCAGCTTCTGGGATGAGAGGAGAGGGATTGTTTATTTAGCCAAGTTTATTGAACCTGGTTTCCTTTGGATTTTCCCTTTCCCCCCTCTTTTTTGGAAAGAACTAGTATGAATCCCTCCTCTTAGGCATGGCAAGTGTAGACATAATAAAGTAAAATGAAGAAACACAAAGATGAAAATTCATCAGAATTCAGTATGTTAATTTACAATGTCCTAATTCTTAAAAAAATAAATCTGTGGGCCAAATTTCTCAATTTCCTTTTGTTGTTCCTTGTTCCACAATCAGAAGGCAAGGATAAAAAGGAGCGTCAGCTCTCTGAGTAACTTCTCCTTTTGAAGTGAGACTCTTGCTGCTTGGAGGGAACTGCCAGAGCTCAGCTGTGCCCCTTCTTTGCGAAGCTGTGGACATCACAAAAGAGAGATGGGCAGAGCCACCATGTGGCTCCCTGGATACTCCTGGCATGCAGGTAAAGGTATTCTGTTTTTTCTTCATCCATGTCTGTGGGGATAGCTGCAGAGACTTCTTGTGGACCAGGAACATGAACATGGGGGTAAAGAAAAGGATCTGAACCATGTAAAGCTTGTGGAAAGTTTGAGCCAACTCAAAATAGGGCTGAAGGCACAGTAAGGTTTCAGGTGACAAGAACAGGAGCAAAGCTGGCCTTGAGGGATAAAGCTTGGGGGGCAGGGGGGGGGAAGAGGTATCCATCAGTGTTTAATGACTGGCTTTGCAAAATCACAGGAAACATTTTAAAGTTAAATCTGAATTATTGTTTTCACTTTCCTAAGTCGAAACAACAAAACAAGAAATGGAGTCTTGAGGCATCAATGTTTCCAGTGAAATTTTCACAATCTGATGAACTTCTGGGCAAAATCCACAGGGGATGGCAAGACAAGAGGAAGCACAGGGTAGGAAAGAAGGGAAAGGATAGAGGAAGAGAAAAGGAAGAAAAGAGGAAGGAGCGTGCCTGGCTCTTACCAGCCCCAGATGGCAGCAGGGATGGAAGCCCTCCTTGTGGGATGGAAGCCCTCCTTGTGGGACGGAAGCCCTCCTTGTGGGACGGAAGCCCTCCTTGTGGGACGGAAGCCCTCCTTGTGGGACGGAAGCCCTCCTTGTGGGACATCCTCCGTAGTAGAGCAGATTCATCTGGTCCGAGGCTTAGAGCGAGGAAGGTAGAGGTGGTCGATGGCTGGAAGATCTGGCCATCACCTTGGTCTTAGAGCTTCTGGGTATAGGCATGGGGGGGTGCTAGAAACTCCCGGGAACCTTGGACAGGTGTGGAAAGGGAACAAATGGATCGGAGGAGGGAGGTGGACCCGGGAGTGAGGGAGCTCATGGTCCAGTGGTCAGTGGGGAGAAGACAGAGGGAAGGAAAGAGGAGAAGGAATGGAAATGTTGGCCCGGGGCTGTGTATATATAAGAGGAAGGGGGGAAAGTGGCGAATCGGATGGGGCAAGGCCATCTTCCCATCCAGTGTCGGCCAGCAGGGCAGCAATGACAGTCCTCCTGGGCCCAGTTGTGGGACACATAGATGTATTTGGGGGCAGATGCTTGTAACGGCCATCTGGAAGCCCGCACTTTCCGACTCGTTCCTAAAAGCCCTTCTTCCTCCAGAACTTGGCTGGGGGCTTGGGATCCCCTGGGCTGGCCCATCTGAGTCTGTGACTGTGTGACTCCTTTGTGGGGAAGGAGGCCCAGCCCAATGGGCCAAGCCAATGCCCTGGGGTCACTGACTCCACCTTGGTGCTTTCTCACCCCCAGAACTCGGAAGGCGCCGGGACGCACTGCCCCTCTGGACGGGCGGCTTTTCCCTCCTGCTGTTCAGTGCCTGCTTCCTCAGCAGCTGTGCTGGTAGGTCGGAGTCCCTCTGCTCCCCCCTTTTCCTAGCCTGGAGCCTGGAAGAAGCCAGCCCAGTGCGCCCAGGGGACTAGCCCTTCGGGGAGGTTTTGCAGCCCTGTCCTTTGAGATAGGCTGGGCTGGAGCCGTGGGCTCCCATCTACCAAGTTCCTTTCCCACTATCACGGGGTGTCTGGTTGGTGCAACTGGCACTTGGGCCGCTAGCGTCCGGAACCTTCTCTGTCCGGGAGCCCCTGAAGAAGTCATGCCTCCAGGAACTGAAAAGCCCAGTTCTCCTCCAGGCCTTGAAACAGGCGGCCGGATGGCGGACGGAGGAATCAAGAGAGCTTTCGAAATGCCAGCAAAGTTCCCTGGGAAGGAAGAGGAGGGAAGGGTGCAGAGAGATGGCACCAGATGCCTTAGGCCAGTCCTTGGAGACTGGCCAAGGGCTGTGAAGTCCGTCCTTGAGGGCAGGCGGGGACCCTGAGCCTCTGGGAGCAGAGGCTGCGGCCACGCCTGTGGGACAGCCCCTCTCCCAGGGAGCTCTGGGCAGCCCCGGCTGGCCTTGGGGATGGGAACGGCTTGGTGGCTTCCAGGCTGCACCACCAGGCATTACGCAGTGCCTCAGTTTCTTTATCTGTAAAACACTCTGGGGTTCTTCCCAGTTCTAAATGTTTGACCCTAGGACCCCTGGCTTAGAGAGTAAATGTGGTCAAGGGAGAAAGTGAGGGTGAGAGAAACAGATCTGAGCTGGGGCGGCACATTGGGGCTCCCCCCACCTCTGTCTTTGCACGGTTTCTGGATGAGCCAAGGGAGTGGGACATGCCGAAGGGACCCTGAACCCCTTTCAGGACTGGGTCAGCTTTATTTGACCCCCGCAGGGCTCTAGGATGTGCCCTGGAGAGCTGGGGAGTCATCTCTCCTCTCTGCTAAGCTCGGCCCGCATTTGGGGGGCCAGAGTGACCAGCCTTCCGACTCCTTGGAGCCGCTCAGCACCGTATTGTTCTCATGAGGGTCCTTGCTTCCCAGACATGACAAGGAGGGGCGTTCACTGAGTCACCCCACCCTTTCAGGGGGGAGATCTCCTCTAGGGCCTTTTCTAGGACGCTGCCTTTCCCCGGGCCACTTCATCTGGGGGCTCTAGCTCCAAGCCCTTGGGAGCCCTCAGAGTTGTCCGCAGGTGGCGTCATTGGTCTCGCTTCTCAGGCTGGAGCTGCCCCGTCCAGCCGGGGTCCCCGGCCTCCCGGATCCCTGTCTTACGTGCCCAGGCCACATCTGCACGGGAGCCAGCCCTGTTTCTCTGACGGGGCAGGAGAGGGGAAAGGTGGCTCTGAGGGTCTCCCCCGGACCACACGGAGCGATTGCAACAGTGCCATAACCTCTTCTGATGGGAAGGAAAAAGCCTTGGTGGGGCTCAGCCAGGCACTTTAGAGACCGGGTTTTCCCGGGGGGCGGCCCCCACTCACGTGGCAGGCCAAACCCGAACGGCCCGATGCCGTCCCCAGTACCTCCCGGAGCCGGCGCCTTCCTGGGTGGTCCGGCTGGCCCGCTCCCCGGGCAGAATTCTGGTCCTGCAGCCTCTGGGCTCCGGGGGGGACACGGTCTGGTCTCTTGCAGGGGCTCCGGACCCGGAGCTGAGGCTGGTCAACGGCAGTGGCCCCTGTGAGGGCCTGGTGCAGCTGAAGGTCCAGGGCCAGTGGGGGACGCTGTGCAGCGGCCACTGGAGCAGCGAGGAGGTTTCTGTGGTCTGCCAGCAGCTGGGCTGCCCCCTGGCAGCGGGCGGCTCAGCCCAGGCTAATATTAGCGACGGCTCCGGTCGCTCATGGTCGGGCAACGTTTCCTGCCACGGGAACGAGTCTGCCCTGCAGGACTGCAGGCTCAGCCAGTGGCGGCGGCAGCCCTGCGCGCCGGGCCAGGAGGTCCGAGTGAACTGCTCAGGTGAGCCGCAGCCGCCCCTCTCCCACCCCCAGCGCGGGCCCCGGGCCCGGGTCCCGGCCTCTGCCCTCCCCGGGCCTGCGCCAGCCTGGCCGGCTCCCCTCCCGGCTGAGCCCATCTCGGTCCTCCCCCTCTCAAAGGCCCTCAGCTTGGTCAGCGGGAACAAGAGGGAGCCCCCTCCTCCCCCGACCCAGCTTCGCCTCTTTTCATCACAGTCAAGTCAAAGTTGGGGGTTCTCGAGCTTAATTAGGGGACGGGAGGAAGAGGCATTGAGGCAGGCGGAAGCCACGCCAGTGAGACCTTGGCCTTCAACGGCTGGTCTCATTAATACCGTCCGCCTCGTCCCACCCCGGCCCGGCCCGGGCCGAGCGGCCCAGGAGAGACGGAGGCCAGGGCGGTCTGGAGTGGGGGTCCAGGGGGCTGGAGAGGAAGGTGGGAGATGGCTGGTTGTCCCAGGCTGGGGCAGATGGAGGAGAGGATGAGGGGGAATCAGAGCGGGGACGGGGCACAGCGAGAGGGGGAGGGGTGGTGAGCGAGCTTGAGGAAGGACATCCTGCGGCTTGGGGACCAGAAGCACCCCTGCTGAATGAAGTGAGGTACAAAGTGGAGCAGCTGCCTTGGCGAGGGACGGGGACAGACCAGGGACTGGCGTGAGAAGGGTCACCCTGTCCAGGGCAGCCTGCCTCCTGGGGCAGGGGGGCATTCTGCGCCTTGGGATCAAATGCAAAAGCATTATCCCAGGGCCTGGCGCCGCCACCACCAGCCCTTCCTCCTCTGTGGCCACGATGGCAGAGCCAGGCTGTGCCCGGGAGCGTGGCCCAGAGGCGCCGAGGTCTGGTCCCCTGCAGTCAGGGGTGGGGAGCCGCGGAGCGGAGGCTGGGAGGTGATGGATCTAGAGGGGGTCAGTGAGATCAGAAAATGGGGTCAGGGCTAGGTGTGGGATCCCAAGGGGGAGCAGGGCCGAAAGGGCCTCAGGAGGAAGAGGAAGTGGGTGACGGGGGAAGGAAACAGGAAAGGGAGATCTCTTCTGGGCCCCCCAGCCCCAGCTTCTCCACCAAGCTCCCCCTTTGGTTATTTACTGTGGAAAATGACCAGCCCGGGCTCCAGGGCCGTGTGTGAGTGTGAGAAAATGTGTGTGTGAGAAAATGTGTGTGTGAGTGTGTGTAAGTGTGAGTGTGTGTGTAAGTGTGAGTGTGTGAGAAAATGTGAGTGTGTGTGAGTGTGAGAAATGTGTGTGTGAGAAAATGTGTGTGTGAGTGTAAGTGTGAGTGTGTGTGTAAGTGTGTGTGAGAAAATGTGTGTGTGAGAAAATGTGTGTGTGAGTGTGTGTAAGTGTGTGTGTGAGTGTAAGTGTGAGTGTGTGAGAAAATGTGAGTGTGTGTAAGTGTGAGTGTGTGTGTAAGTGTGAGTGTGTGAGAAAATGTGAGTGTGTGTGAGTGTGTGTAAGTGTGAGTGTGTGTGAGTGTGAGAAAATGTGAGTGTGTGTGAGTGTGAGAAATGTGTGTGTGAGAAAATGTGTGTGTGAGTGTAAGTGTGAGTGTGTGTGAGTGTGTGTAAGTGTGAGTGTGTGTGAGTGTGAGAAATGTGTGTGTGAGAAAATGTGTGTGTGAGTGTAAGTGTGAGTGTGTGTGTAAGTGTGTGTGAGAAAATGTGAGTGTGTGTGAGTGTGTGTAAGTGTGAGTGTGTAAGTGTGAGTGTGTGAGAAAATGTGTGTGAGTGTAAGTGTGAGTGTGTGTGTAAGTGTGTGTGAGAAAATGTGAGTGTGTGTGAGTGTGTGTAAGTGTGAGTGTGTGTGTAAGTGTGTGTGAGAAAATGTGTGTGTGAGAAAATGTGTGTGTGAGTGTGTGTAAGTGTGTGTGTGAGTGTGTGTAAGTGTGAGTGTGTGAGAAAATGTGAGTGTGTGTGAGTGTGTGTAAGTGTGAGTGTGTGTGTAAGTGTGAGTGTGTGAGAAAATGTGAGTGTGTGTAAGTGTGAGTGTGTGTGTAAGTGTGAGTGTGTGAGAAAATGTGAGTGTGTGTGAGTGTGTGTAAGTGTGAGTGTGTGTGAGTGTGAGAAAATGTGAGTGTGTGTGAGTGTGAGAAATGTGTGTGTGTGAGAAAATGTGTGTGTGAGTGTAAGTGTGAGTGTGTGTGTAAGTGTGTGTGAGAAAATGTGAGTGTGTGAGTGTGTGTAAGTGTGAGTGTGTGTGTAAGTGTGAGTGTGTGAGAAAATGTGTGTGTGAGTGTAAGTGTGTGTGTAAGTGTGTGTGAGAAAATGTGAGTGTGTGTGAGTGTGTGTAAGTGTGAGTGTGTGTGTAAGTGTGAGTGTGTGAGAAAATGTGAGTGTGTGTGAGTGTGTGTAAGTGTGAGTGTGTGTGAGTGTGAGAAAATGTGAGTGTGTGTGAGTGTGAGAAATGTGTGTGTGAGAAAATGTGTGTGAGTGTAAGTGTGAGTGTGTGTGTAAGTGTGTGTGAGAAAATGTGAGTGTGTGAGTGTGTGTAAGTGTGAGTGTGTGTGTAAGTGTGAGTGTGTGAGAAAATGTGTGTGTGAGTGTAAGTGTGAGTGTGTGTGTAAGTGTGTGTGAGAAAATGTGAGTGTGTGTGAGTGTGTGTAAGTGTGAGTGTGTGTGTAAGTGTGAGTGTGTGAGAAAATGTGAGTGTGTGTAAGTGTGAGTGTGTGTGAGTGTGAGAAAATGTGTGAGTGTGTGAGAAAATGTGTGTGAGTGTGTGTAAGTGTGAATGTGTGTGAGTGTATGTGAGTGTGAGTGTGTGTGAGTGTGAGTGAAAGTGTGACTGTGAGTGTGTGTGTGTGAGTGTGAATGAGTGTGAGTATGTGACTGAGTGTGTGACTGTGAGTGTGTGTGAGTGTATGTGAGTGTGTGACTGTGAGTGTGTGTGACTGAGTGTGAGTGAGTGTGAGTGTGTGTAAGTGTGAGTGTGTGACGTGAGTGTTTGTGAGTGTATGTGAGTGTGTGACTGTGAGTGTGAGTGTGTGTGTCCGCACCTTCTCCCTGCTCACAGAAGTTTCTGCCCGGCACAGAGGGAGCGAACATGGCACTGAGGCTGGCCGATGGAGTGAACCGCTGTATGGGCCGTTTGGAAGTGAAGGCCGGGGGTCAGTGGGGGACGGTGTGCGACGACCTTTGGGGCAAGGAGGACGCGGAGGTCGTGTGCCGCCAGCTGGGCTGTGGGACGGCCTACAACGTGCGGAGGCCCCTGGGTATCAGCATAGGCACCGGCCCCATCTGGATGGACGACGTCAACTGCTACGGGAACGAGAGCACTCTCTGGGACTGCCGCCATCGGGGCTGGGGTCAGCACAACTGCAACCACCACGAGGACGTGGGGCTGGTGTGCTCAGGTGAGGCTCCGGCAGCGCTCGGCCGCCCTCCCCCTGCAGCGGGCACCCTGGCTGGGTCGCCCCGGGGAGGGCATGTCCAACCCCCCGGGGCCCCTCCTCCCCGGCTGGCCAAGCGGCCCCCTCCTTTGTATTCAGTTTGGGGGAGCTCTGGGGGGTGCAGGAGCTGGGCTAACTTTCGGAGCACTCAGGTATCCCCTCAGCTTGGCCGCCCCCACCCCCACTTTCAGGAGGAGTCCCCGGGCCTGCAGACTGCAGACCCCAAAGGTGGGCAGGATTGCCGAGGGCTCCCTGGGCTCCGTTCTTTGAGCGCCATGTTTTCTAGACTGGCCGGGCCCAGCATGTGCAGCAGGCCCTGGCGGCGTCAAGGGCCGACCTCATTTGTTCTTCCCATCTGGGAGGCTGCCCGGTGTCCCTGGTCAGTCTGCGGGGGCCGCTGGGACTCAGGACGGAAGCTGGCCGGCTGCCTTCATGGCCGGGCAGTGGGAAGAGAGGGGACCTCTCCTTGGGGGTCTCCCCTTTCCTGCACATTTCCCACCCACCTCCGGCCCCCTTGGCCCTGCCCTCGTAAAGTCGCCAACTTCGGGCAGGACTCGGGAAGTTATGGTTGCCCACTGCCGCCTTTCCTGAGGCCCCACCCCGCGGCCATCTCTGCTCCCTATTGGCCAGTCCTTGTAACCTCATGTTTTCTATTTAGTGACCCCCCCTTCCAGGTGTGGCCAGCAGGTGCTCAGAGAGCTTTGTTGGTTCTGGGGTCACCATGACGGTTTCGAGCCACAACCCAGGAAAGACCCCCAAAGTGCTGGGGGGATGAGGGTCCCGCAGTTCCATAATGCCCCCCCCAAACCGCTCCAAACGGTCCAGGGCCCCTCAGCCCGGACTCCGGCTGCTCTGGCCCTGAGATTGAGTCCGTGCCCTTAGAGAAGGCCTGGGCTCCTCAGAGGCTCGGTGCCAGACTCCCCCCTCCCGTGCCCCTTCCCCACCATCGCAGCTCTCACTAGGAAGCTCCCTCCCCCCACTCCTTCCTAGCCCTGATTTCTCTTGCTCTCGGGGTCTTCCTCGCAGAAGGAGCAAACATGGAGTTGAGACTGGTGGGCGGAACCACAAACTGCTCTGGGCTGGTGGAGATCCGAGTGCACGGGGAGTGGGGCCGGGTGTGCGACACCAACTGGAACATGGAGTCGGCCACCGTGGTGTGCCGCCAGCTGGGCTGCCCCACGCCCAAGAAGGCCGTGAGCTGGTTCGACGGCGGCGAGCAGGAGCACGTCTGGTTCGGGAATGTCCGCTGCCACGGCAATGAGTCCGCCCTCTGGGAGTGCGACTACGACAGCTGGGGCTGCAGGTCTGACAACCACGCCAAGGTCATCTGTTCCGGTAAGCCCGAGCCCCGGGCCCGCCAGGCCCTTCCTCCTTAGCCCCCGTCAGCCCTCTCTCCTCAGCCCCGTCCAGCCCTTTCTCCTTAGCCCTGTCCAGCCCTTTCTCCTCAGCCCCGTCCAGCCCTTTCTCCTCAGCCCCGTCCAGCCCTTTCTCCTCAGCCCCGTCCAGCTCTTTCTCCTCAGCCCCGTCCAGCCCTTTCTCCTCAGCCCCGTCCAGCCCTTTCTCCTCAGCCCCGTCCAGCCCTTTCTCCTCAGCCCCGTCCAGCCCTTTCTCCTCAGCCCCGTCCAGCCCTTTCTCCTCAGCCCCGTCCAGCCCTTTCTCCTCAGCCCCGTCCAGCCCTCTCTCCTCAGCCCCGTCCAGCCCTTTCTCCTCAGCCCCGTCCAGCCCTTCCTCCTCAGCCCCGTCCAGCCCTTTCTCCTCAGCCCCGTCCAGCCCTTTCTCCTCAGCCCCGTCCAGCCCTTTCTCCTCAGCCCTGTCCAGCCCTCTCTCCTTAATCTGTTCAGCCCTTCCTCCTTAGCCCTGTCCAGCCCTTTCTCCTCAGCCCCGTCCAGCCCTTTCTCCTCAGCCCCGTCCAGCCCTTTCTCCTCAGCCCCGTCCAGCTCTTTCTCCTCAGCCCCGTCCAGCCCTTTCTCCTCAGCCCCGTCCAGCTCTTTCTCCTCAGCCCCGTCCAGCCCTCTCTCCTTAATCTGTTCAGCCCTTCCTCCTTAGCCCTGTCCAGCCCTTTCTCCTCAGCCCCGTCCAGCCCTTTCTCCTCAGCCCCGTCCAGCCCTTTCTCCTCAGCACCGTCCAGCCCTTTCTCCTCAGCCCCGTCCAGCCCTTTCTCCTCAGCCCCGTCCAGCCCTTTCTCCTCAGCCCCGTCCAGCCCTTTCTCCTCAGCCCCGTCCAGCCCTTTCTCCTCAGCCCCGTCCAGCCCTTTCTCCTCAGCCCCGTCCAGCCCTCTCTCCTTAATCTGTTCAGCCCTTCCTCCTTAGCCCCCGTCAGCCCTCTCTCCTCAGCCCCGTCCAGCCCTTTCTCCTCAGCCCCGTCCAGCCCTTTCTCCTCAGCCCCGTCCAGCCCTTTCTCCTCAGCCCCGTCCAGCCCTCTCTCCTTAATCTGTTCAGCCCTTCCTCCTTAGCCCCGTCCAGCCCTTTCTCCTCAGCCCCGTCCAGCTCTTTCTCCTCAGCCCCGTCCAGCCCTTTCTCCTCAGCCCCGTCCAGCCCTTTCTCCTCAGCCCCGTCCAGCCCTTTCTCCTCAGCCCCGTCCAGCCCTTTCTCCTCAGCCCCGTCCAGCCCTTTCTCCTCAGCCCCGTCCAGCCCTTTCTCCTCAGCCCCGTCCAGCCCTTTCTCCTCAGCCCCGTCCAGCTCTTTCTCCTCAGCCCCGTCCAGCCCTTTCTCCTCAGCCCCGTCCAGCCCTTTCTCCTCAGCCCCGTCCAGCCCTTTCTCCTCAGCCCCGTCCAGCCCTTTCTCCTCAGCCCCGTCCAGCCCTTTCTCCTCAGCCCCGTCCAGCCCTTTCTCCTCAGCCCCGTCCAGCCCTTTCTCCTCAGCCCCGTCCAGCCCTCTCTCCTCAGCCCCGTCCAGCCCTTTCTCCTCAGCCCCGTCCAGCCCTTCCTCCTCAGCCCCGTCCAGCCCTTTCTCCTCAGCCCCGTCCAGCCCTTTCTCCTCAGCCCCGTCCAGCCCTTTCTCCTCAGCCCTGTCCAGCCCTCTCTCCTTAATCTGTTCAGCCCTTCCTCCTTAGCCCTGTCCAGCCCTTTCTCCTCAGCCCCGTCCAGCCCTTTCTCCTCAGCCCCGTCCAGCCCTTTCTCCTCAGCCCCGTCCAGCTCTTTCTCCTCAGCCCCGTCCAGCCCTCTCTCCTTAATCTGTTCAGCCCTTCCTCCTTAGCCCTGTCCAGCCCTTTCTCCTCAGCCCCGTCCAGCCCTTTCTCCTCAGCCCCGTCCAGCCCTTTCTCCTCAGCCCCGTCCAGCCCTTTCTCCTCAGCCCCGTCCAGCCCTTTCTCCTCAGCCCCGTCCAGCCCTCTCTCCTTAATCTGTTCAGCCCTTCCTCCTTAGCCCCCGTCAGCCCTCTCTCCTCAGCCCCGTCCAGCCCTTTCTCCTCAGCCCCGTCCAGCCCTTTCTCCTCAGCCCCGTCCAGCCCTTTCTCCTCAGCCCCGTCCAGCCCTCTCTCCTTAATCTGTTCAGCCCTTCCTCCTTAGCCCCGTCCAGCCCTTTCTCCTCAGCCCCGTCCAGCTCTTTCTCCTCAGCCCCGTCCAGCCCTTTCTCCTCAGCCCCGTCCAGCCCTTTCTCCTCAGCCCCGTCCAGCCCTTTCTCCTCAGCCCCGTCCAGCCCTTTCTCCTCAGCCCCGTCCAGCCCTTTCTCCTCAGCCCCGTCCAGCCCTTTCTCCTCAGCCCCGTCCAGCCCTTTCTCCTCAGCACCGTCCAGCCCTTTCTCCTCAGCCCCGTCCAGCCCTTTCTCCTCAGCCCCGTCCAGCCCTTTCTCCTCAGCCCCGTCCAGCCCTTTCTCCTCAGCCCCGTCCAGCCCTTTCTCCTCAGCCCCGTCCAGCCCTTTCTCCTCAGCCCCGTCCAGCCCTTTCTCCTCAGCCCCGTCCAGCCCTTTCTCCTCAGCCCCGTCCAGCCCTTTCTCCTCAGCACCGTCCAGCCCTTTCTCCTCAGCCCCGTCCAGCCCTTTCTCCTCAGCCCCGTCCAGCCCTTTCTCCTCAGCCCCGTCCAGCCCTTTCTCCTCAGCCCCGTCCAGCCCTTTCTCCTCAGCCCCGTCCAGCCCTTTCTCCTCAGCCCCGTCCAGCCCTTTCTCCTCAGCCCCGTCCAGCCCTTTCTCCTCAGCCCCGTCCAGCCCTTTCTCCTCAGCCCCGTCCAGCTCTTTCTCCTCAGCCCTGTCCGCCCTTTCTCCTCAGCCCTGTCCAGCTCTTTCTCCTCAGCCCTGTCCAGCCCTTTCTCCTTAGCCCTGTCCCTTCTTATCCCTGTGTGGCCTTTTTCCTTAGCCTGTCCAGCTCTTCCTCCTTAGCCTGTCCAGCTCTTTCTCCTCAGCCCCGTCCAGCCCTTTCTCCTCAGCCCCGTCCAGCTCTTCCTCCTTAGCCTGTCCAGCTCTTTCTCCTCAGCCCCGTCCAGCCCTTTCTCCTCAGCCCCGTCCAGCCCTTTCTCCTCAGCCCCGTCCAGCCCTTTCTCCTCAGCCCTGTCCAGCCCTCTCTCCTTAATCTGTTCAGCCCTTCCTCCTTAGCCCTGTCCCTTCTTATCCCTGTGTGGTCTTTTTCCTTAGCCTGTCCAGCTCTTCCTCCTTAGCCTGTCCAGCCCTTTCTCCTCAGCCCCATCCGGCCCTTTCTCTTTAGCCGCTTTCGGCTCTTTCTCCTAGCCCTGTCCGCCCTTTCTCCTTACCTCTGTCCAGTGGTGGCCAGCTAGAAAACCTGAGTTCAGATTCAGTCTCCACGACCCAAGCAAGTCACTGGGTCTGTATCCGCTTCTGCGCCCCCCAGACAAGTCCCTGGGTCCACGTCCTCCCATCTCTAGAATGGGAATCATGATCCTGCCTGCCTTGGGGGCCGTTCTGGGGCAAACATTAGCCAGACGCAGAACAAAGCAAGAAAGAGCCAGAGGGGGAAGGCACTGGGGTTATGGAGGTAACAAGTCAGACCTGATCTTTAGAAGGAGGGATTGGATGCCGGATAAAGGATAGACTAGAGTGGGGGGATGTTTGAGCAGGTATTGGAATAGTCCATGGGTGGCAGGATGAGGGTCTGCACCAGCATGGGGGAAAATAGGAGGGAAGGGGCTCACTGGAGTTGATTGGACATGGGAGTCACTGGGTGATGACCCCCCAGTGATCCTGGTGACCGGAAGGAGGGAAGGAGGAGCAGGGAGTTTGGGGTTTCAGAGATGTACTCAACGTCCAGTTGGACCTGAGAGACTGGAGGTCAGCAGAGAGGCTGGGAAATTTGAGAATGATAAGGGTTGAACATTATAAGGGGAAGGGAATGAGTTATTAAGGATGTGCTATTTATAGGTCAAGCCATGGCCTAGGTGACTACAAATTTCTCTCATTTGAACCTCACAACAGACCTGAGAGGAAGGTGATGTTATTATCCCCATTTTACAGATGAGGAGATTGAGGCAGGGGTCACACGCCACATTTGAACTCGGGTCTTCCCAGAGCTCTATCCCACTGTACCACACGGTTGCCTCAGGAATTGAGTCCATGAGACCCTCAGTCTCCCCTGAGGCCCAGGAGCGCCTCCTTCTAACGTAGGTGATTCTATGAGCCTAGGGCTGGCGAGGTTCAGTCATGCGTCCATGCCCCAGTCTGCCCCTGTCTCCCAGCTGCTTCCTCCGTCCTGGTTGAGGAGGTTCCTGGTCACCGCTGGGAGAATCCACACAGCTCCCTTTGTCTTGAATCTGTGTCTGGAATTTCAGCTTTCAAAGTTCCTGTCCCTCCTTGGATCCTCCGCATTCTTTCTTTGAACTCCTCTCCCGCCGCAGTCGCATAATCCCAGACGCTGCTGGTTTCCCCTCCCTCTCGGCCCTGGCCTCTGGGATGGCCAGTGGCTGCCCGCTCCTGCCCAAGAACTCAGAATCACAGAATTTGAGAGCTGGAAGGGACCTTAGTGGGCCTCCCCACAATAAAAGTCGCCTCGCCTCTGCTGGAAGGGGGGGAGAGCCTACCGCCTCCTGGAGGAACCCCCTGTGCCCAGAACAGCGCCCAGTGGGAATGGAACTTTCCCCGTGTCCAGTGTCCAGGAACATTGCCCAGTGCCCTGCCCACTGCCCTTTCCCCCAGGGTTTCGCCTCGGGCCCATCCTGCAGGCAAGGTCTAAGAAAGGGGGAAATGACGACCTCGTTTCTGGTCTCAAGGGAAGGCTGGCTTTCTCTTCCTTAAATGGCGGGGCAGGAGGTCCAAGGGCGTCTGTCCGAGGTGCGTGTGACCAGCCCGGGAGGAAGCAGAAGGCAGGGCCCTGCCGGCGCTCAGGGAAGCAGGCTTAGCACAGGCTCCTCTGCGCCTCCAGAGCTTGGTGAGGCGGCTCGGCCAGGCACTTGGTGAGCAGAGTGCCCCTCGGGTCCCACTACTTGCTCCCGGCGCCGGTCAGGAGCCCAGCTGAAAGCAGCATTGGAACGGGGCTCTCCAGTGTGTTGCTGCCTTGCGGCCTTTAGGGCACCTAAGGATTGAGGACAAGAGGTCCGCCGTCAGACCCCCGATCCCCTCACCGAGGACCAGGAGTAGAGGCCACTTGGAGCCCATTGGAGCGTTGGACCACCTACGCCCTCTGCATTTGTCCCCCCCCTTACTCTTAGAGGGAGCCAAGTCTGAGTTAGGAATCCCCCGGAAATGGGGTCATCAGCAGAAGGCTGAATTGGGGGGCTGAGGGTGCGGCCATCCAGCCGCAGATCACGGCACCCAGTGGCGTCTCCTGATGTCGCCAAGCGTTTCCCAGTCCCGCTTGAAGCACGGGAGCCCTCTTCCCCAGCCTGCCGGTGGCCAGGCAGCTGTGCCCAGCCAAGCCTGGCCCGCCCAGTCTGGCTGTGCCCGGCATCAAATGGGCTCCCGTGGGTTCTGCTTCTCCCTTGCGGCTTTGTGCCCCACGAGGGGGCCCTGTCGGGAGCAAGGCCTTTCGCTCCACTCGGCCTCGGCTCCGCTTGGGATTCCAGGACCTTCTTCGTGGGCACGGGCTTCTCCTAGTCTCCGGCTTACGGCATCAGGCTGGCGTAGGCCCGGAGGCGCGGGGCTCAGGGAAGACTGAGACGAGTCCCCGCTCCCTCGTTAGCTAGCTGTGGGACCAGCCCTCCCCTGCCACCTTGCTCTGGGCCTTGAGTCCTTCCAGACCCCCAGATCGTTTTATTTTTCCTTGCCGGCTGCTTTGTTGGGTCTAGCTCTGCTTTCTAATCTTGTCCCGGTGAGGTGGATTTGGGGGGAATTGCCCTCATTCGTTCATCTTAGAGTTCAGGCCGTGACCTCGGCTGCTGAGATCGCCTCTTACCTGGGACGTTAATGATCCAAATCTGGGACAGCCACGTTGAGCAGCCCAGCGCCAAGCGGGGTCTCCCACACACTTTGGCGGGGCTCCCCTGTCCGGTTCCCCTGTCACCCATACACGGTGCTCCTTTTCCTTCCCCTCCTCCTCTCTGAGACCCCCGGTTCCCTCTCCAGCTTCCCGAGCAGGATCAAGTTTTCCCTCCCCTGTCGCAGACACAAGGGGCCCTTCCTCTGGTAGCTCCCTTCCGGTCTGGCTCCCTTCAGGAACACCTCACTTTCCCTCCTAAGGAGTCCAGGTCCTTGGACTTCTGCTCCAGGAAGGGACGAGCGGGCAGTTGATGGGCATTTATTGAATGCCTACTGTATGCCAGGCACTGGGAACAAACTGGGGGCACAAAACAAGTCGGTGCCAATGGAGGAAGACTGCCCACAGGAGCAGCCCCTCCCACTGCAGGTTCTTGCAGCTCTCCTCCCCTTCTTCCCGCCCTCCCATTCAACTCTCCCCAAGCCTACAAGTATTCTCCCAGCACAGGCTCCTAGAAGAGTCTTGTCAGTCTCTGAGCACATGCACCGTCCGCTTGGAGGAAGTGCCGGACTCGGCCCCGGAGTCTGGCCAGCGAACTCCATGAGCTGATTCTCTGAGAAGGAGGGGGCAGCTGCGTGGTTCAGTGGATAGAGTACAGCCCTGGAGGCAGGAGGCTCTGATTCAAATCCAGCCTCTGAGACTCGCTAGCTATGTGACCCTGGATAAGGCACTGAATGCCCCCCAAAAAACCCCAAAATAATAATGAGGAGGAGGAGGAGGAAAGAGCGTCCATCCCACATGTGGCCTCCTGTCCACGGGTCAGGCTGGACACACTCAGGAAGCCCACCCAAGGGGGCTCCGCTTTGCACGTGGGGGGCAGGTAAGGGAGGGAGCAAGGTCTGGCTCTTGCAGATCTTCTATGGGCCCGGAATCTCTCTCGTTCACAGACAAGGACGATCTGGAGCTGCGGCTCGTCGGCGGGAGCAGCCACTGTGCCGGGGCCGTGGAAGTGGAGATGCAGAAGGTGATGGGCACCGCGTGCCAGGAAGCCATCGACATGGACAAAGCCGAGGTGATCTGTAAGCACCTGGGATGCGGCTCCGCCGTCAGCATCTCCCACCGGGACGGCTTCGAGGAGGTGACCATCCACAGGGGTCTCACCAAGGTCTCCTGCACTGGGGAGGAGGACTCCTTCTGGGAATGCAAGGACTGGAAGTGGAGAACACAGCCCTGCAGAACAGAGGCCAAGGTCATCTGTTCAGGTGAGACCCGCTCTTCCTCCCATTACCCCCCCATCTTTCTGGACCACGTTTAAGTCAGAGGCTCCCGAAGGCTCACCCCGTCCACTTCCAAAGGAGCCAGAAGCTCTTGAGGAGTCTCTCCCTGGTGGACGCGGGGCCTGCCCACCCACTGGGAGGTTGCTGCCTCCCTGCTGCAAACTGTGGCTCGGGCTCCAGGTCATTTAACGAACATTTCTTTCCTTTTCTACACTCATTCCCCTGTCAGAAAAACTTGCTACAGGAACAACAGTCCTGGAATAAGTACTCACGGCCAAACAAAACAAATCCCTATGCTGGCCTGAATCCAAGAGAATGGGAGCCGGTCCCCAGCCACGTGTGGCCATCTGTGTTGGGGAGCGGAGAGCCCGAGCTGTGAAGCGCAAAGTCTTTGTGTCGGCCCCATGGATGTACAGACCCTAGTTTGTATCCATTCACGTCTGTCTCTGCAGACTGCCCTTTCTTCATTTCTTAGAGCATCCGGGTATTCCATTTAATTCACGGCACTCGATTTGCTTAGCCATTTCCCAATGAATGGGCGGCCCCTTCGTCTCCAGTTCTTTGGAGCACAAAAAATGCTGCTATGATTGCTTTTGCATATAATTTTCCCTCCTTTGTTTCGATTTCTTTGGGATTCGATCTAGTAATGGTGTTGCTGCATCCAATGGCTGCACAGAGTCCCAGGTACAACAAGAGCCCCTTACAGTATCTCTCTTACCAAAAACCAAACTGATATTTGTTCTTTTCTTTCTTGCCAACTATGGGATGTGTTCCATGCCTCATGACTTCCAGAAGATTTTTCAAGTTTTCAAGTTTATTGCATTCTTGTCCAAGTCCTGAGGTTTGGGGATTTATCAAGCATCGATCTCTTTGCTTCTGTATATTTCATACTTGATCTGTTCCAATAATGAGCCTTTATATCTCTTATCCCATACCAAACTCCCAATGATGGTTAGCAATTTCTAGTATTGTTTGAGGTCTGGGGCTTCCTTGCTATTTCTTTTCCTGATTTCCCTTGAGATTCTTGACCTTTTGTTCCCCCATGTAAATTTTGTTATTTATACTCTTTTGGTACTTTGATGAATTTAGTACTGAAAACACAAGGTAATCTTAAAATTTTTATTTTATTTTAAAATATTTTATTATATTGACTAGCATGAACAGTTAATATTTTTCTGATAATGTAGTTCTATGCTATTTATCTTTTTTTCCTCTTCCTGCCAGGTTTTGTTTCCAATATACAGATATGTTGATGACTTATACAGATTTATTTTACATCCTAAACTGTTGGATTTGTTGTTTCAATCAGTTCCTAGTTGATCCTATAAGAGTCTCTAAACCATATCATCTTCAAAAGTGTTCATTTTATTTTGTCCATGTAAATTATTTTCTTAATTAATTAATTTTTATTTATTTATTTTTTTTACTAATAGCATTTATAGAATTACATCAGATAGCAGTGGTGATAACAGATACCTTTGCTTTATCTCTGATTTAATTGGAGAGACATTTAGTTTATTTCCATTACATATAATCCTGCCCCTTTTAATTTATCTAGATACTACATCTCATAGCAAGGAAAAGTCAATTACTTCTTTGTTTTATAGTATTTAAACATGAATGAGAGTGCAGTAGCATGTCAGAGGCTGTTTCTATATCTATTGATATAATCAGGTGACTTTCATTGTTACTGAAATCAATACTATTAAGTCGATCATTTCTATAGTTGAATTAGCCTTGCATCCTTGGTACAAATCAGACCTGTATTATTCTTGTGCTATGTTATTCTAGTCTCTTCCCCAGCATACCTGTGACTCCTTCCCAAATGAATCGAATATCAACACTTCATTCTTATTTGGTCCTTTTACCTTTTCGTGTTTCTCTTGACTCCTGTATTTGTATTTCAAAGTTATCAGTCAGCTCTGGCAATTGTTTAGAAACTCTATAATAGTTTATTAAAAGTTTTTTTTGTTGTTCTCCTGTAGGATTATCTTCAGTTTTTCTGGGTAAATCATTCTTAGTTGTAATGTTGTTTCAGATCCTCTACTCCTATGTTATGGTGGCTATTGTCTTATGTGATTCTGACTGTGGCTCTTTGGGACTTGAATTCTTTCTGGCTGCTTATATTTGACCTAGAACCTCTACATTTCAGCTGTAATGTTCCTGGTAGTTTTCATTTTGTTTCTTTTAGGAGACAACTAGCACCTTTTTTTCTTTTTTTCTATTTTCATTTTTTTTTGTTTTGCCCTCAGGTTCTAAGAGATCTGGGCAGTTTAAAATCTTGAAACAGGCTGTTTAGGCTCTTTTTAAAGTCATAACTTATAGGAAGTCCAATGATTCTTAAACTGTGTTCTCTTAGTTGGTTTTCTGAGTCAGGTTTGGCTTTGTTTTTAATTAAGTATCATATGTTTTTTTTTTTCTATTTTCTTCTAGTCTTTTGATTAAAAAAAATACATGGAGTTATTCACTTCTATTTGGTGCATTCTCCTTTTCTTTCTTTTTTCTTTCTTTCCTTCCTTCCTTTGTTCTTCCCTTTTTTTCTTCCTTGTAAGTCTTAAAATTAATTTTAAACTCAAGTACAAAATGGAAAAAAAAAGGCCATGTACACAGCAGAACATAGAGGTCAATATAAAATAAATTTCCATTTCAAGAAAACTTATATAAGAAATACTTGATTTCAAAAGCTGCCCAGCTTTTCTTTGCTTCCTTGTAGGTTGTTGTTGTTGTTGGGTTTTTTTGTTTGTTGGTTTTGTTTTTTTGTTCTCTGCTGTGCATTTTTTATGCTTTATTCCTCATTTCCACCAGATTACAATTAAGTGTATGTATATATATAGCCATACTCTGCTTATTTCCTCCTGTTACTTGTTTCTCTGAAGGTAGATAGCATCTTTGTTCATAAAGGCCAAATCTAAAATCAACCAGCTCAGCTCATCATGTCCTACACGACAGTAATATTCCAGTGCAATCACAGCCTGTCTGGAAGATTGTTTATGAAAGCTTCTCCCCAATTTTGTTCATTCTTTCTATCTTTTGCTACTTAGGTTTTAGTTATACAAGAAAAGATTTAATTTAAAATAATTGAAATTATCCGTTTTGCACTTCAGTAATGCTCTTACCTTATAGTATAGTTTAAAATCTGATACTGCTGAATGTATTTCTTTTACATCTTATTTTCCTTGTCTTTTTTTTTTTTTAAGTTATTGGCCTTTTATTCTTCCAAAAGAACTTTGTTGTTATTCTTTTTCTAACTCAGTAAGATAATTTGTTTAATAATTTGATTGGGATGGCATTACATAAATAGATTAAGTAAAATAGTAATCTTTACTTCCTCATGAACAAGAATACTATTTCAATTATTTGGATAAAGAGTACTTTATGCTTATGTTTATATTTTGGTTCCCCTCTCTGTTCTGGCAGGTGTACTCTCAGGTAATTTCTACTGTCTAGTTTTTTTTAAGTGGTCTTAACCAATATTGACTAAGATAGCTGACACATAGTTTAGTTTTCCTATTTTCTCTTAATTAAATGTATTTTAGCAATTTAATTTCCTTTTTTTCTTTTCTTTTTTTTATTTACAAAATATATGCATGGGTAATTTTTCAGCATTGACAATTGCAAATCCTTTTGTTCCAATTGTTCCCCTCCTTCCCCCCCCCCCCCCATGGCAGGTTGTCCAATACATGTTACATATGTTACAGTATAAGTTAAATACAATATACGTATACATGTCCAAACAGTTATTTTAGCAATTTGCTTTTCAAGGAACTTGTTGTTTGAGTAAGGTTTTATACTTAATAATTAATACTAATGTATTAATTATTTTTCCAAGTATTTCCTTCATCATTCTCATATCTTTCGAATTCTTTCCTCTATCACTCTTATTAATGTATGAAATAATTTAAAACTCTTTAACAATATTTTTTTCCTTCATTTCTTCAAGGAATTCTACTTGAATTTGTGCCTGTGCATTTTTTTTCCTTAGGTTTTACTAGTACATGTTTTGGAGTCTTCTCTTTTTCTGGCTTATCCCTGTCATGCTAACAATGCTTTGTGGTGGGATTTTTTTGAGTTTACTTTTTCTTCCAGACTTACTTCCTGGGTTGGGATTTTGTATTAGGGCCTGCTTTGGGAAATTTCTAAAGAGAATGTCTGAGTCTTGAATAGATCTTTTATACTCTTGGGTCCTATTGCTGCTTCTTCAAGGCATGGCGTGGGGGAGCCACAGGAGACTTAAGGATGACTCCTTTCTGGCACATTCTGGACCCGCTCCGGATTTGGTCAGGCACAGAGGGACAAACACGGGCATGCTGTCCAGGAGCGCCCCTAGAATCTCCCTAAATTGGGAGGGGCCAAGGGATGGAACTTGGAGCTCCAAACTTACAGCCAGTATCCATAGTTGTTCCCGTACTTGGAGCGGGGTGGTGGGACCTCGCCCTCGGCCTTGTGGCCCTCTGGGTGCCGGAGCGCCCACTCTGCTCTCTTTGTCCCCCAGCCCACATGCAGCCGTCGCTGGTGGACGGAGACTTCCCGTGCTCCGGCCGCGTTCAGGTCAGGCACAAAGACCAGTGGGCTTCGGTGTGCGCCCACGACTTCCCCCTGGCCACGGCCCAAGTGCTGTGCCGCGAGATGGAGTGCGGCTCCCTGACCTCGGTGGTGGAGGCGACTCGTTTTGGCAAAAGAAGTGGCGCGATCCTGGACGAAGAGCTCCGGTGTACGGGCAACGAGACCAACCTGTCGCTGTGTCCCAGGGTGCTCCTCCCCGAGGGCAGCTGCCCGGATAGC
The DNA here is from genome assembly GCF_048593235.1 of Sminthopsis crassicaudata. NCBI lineage: Eukaryota > Metazoa > Chordata > Mammalia > Dasyuromorphia > Dasyuridae > Sminthopsis > Sminthopsis crassicaudata. The sequence goes on from NC_133618.1 coordinate 683,300,975, forward strand.
TGGGACGTCGGAGTCATCTGCTCACGTGAGGCTTAGAGAGCCCTCTCCGCCCCCTCCCCCGACTTGGTCCTGGGCAGCACATCTGGCCAGCTGCGCTACTCCCCGATCCGAGGCGGTTCCCTGGTCCGGTGGGTGGCTCTCCTCCAGCTCGGCCCGGGGCACCGGTTCCCAGATCCCGTCCAGGGGGGCCCCCGGGCCAGCCGCATTTGGCTCTGGGCGCCGCTGGACACGCCGTCTCCTCTCCAGGGTACATAGACTCCCAGCTGGTGGATGGAAGCTCTAAATGTGAAGGCCGAGTGGAAATTAAGATCCAAGGAAATTGGGGAGCCCTGTGTGACTCTTCCTGGGACCTGCCTAACGCCAACGTCCTTTGCAACCAGCTCGGCTGCGGGGTCGCGCTCTCGATTCCCAAGGGAGTCTTTCTGGGGAAGGAAAGCAGCCCGGTCTGGGGGCACAGGTTTCACTGCTCGGGGATGGAGCACCACCTGGGGGACTGCCCCGTGACTGCTCTGGGGGCTCCCGCGTGCTCCCTCACCGCCTCCGTGGTATGCTCAGGTGAGAGAGAGAATGGGCTGGGGGGCTACAGTTCAGGGCCAGAGGACTCTGGGGTGAAGGGGGCACCCCAGGGGAAGGGAGGGAACCATTCAGAGGGAGCAGAGGGGGCTGGGCCCCCCCACACCTCTCCCTCAGGAGCTCCCCCAGACTGGCCCACGGGTATGGGCCCAGAACATTCCCTGTTTGTAGGAAACCGGACTAAGCAGTGGGTGCCCTGCAGAGACTCCCAGCACAGCCCGGCCGGGGCCAGGACGCGCCTTCGGAACTCCACCACGTGCTCAGGTGAGAAGGGGCCCGCCCCGGGAGCTGGCGGGAGGAGCGGCCCGAGGTCTCACCCCACGTCTCCCCGCAGAAATCCGGGAGATCCGCCTGGTGGACGGAGGAGACCGCTGCTCCGGGCGGGTGGAGGTCTACCACCAGGGCACCTGGGGCACCGTCTGCGACGACTCCTGGGACCTGAACGACGCCCGCGTGGTGTGCAGGCAGCTGGGCTGCGGGGCGGCCTCCAACGCCACCGTGTTAGCCCACTTTGGGCCGGGCTCGGGGCCCATCTGGCTGGACGACCTGCGGTGCTCTGGGAACGAATCCCAGCTGTGGCAGTGTCCTTTTCGAGGCTGGGGTCGGCACAACTGTCGTCACAAGGAGGACGCGGGAGTCATCTGCTCAGGTCTGTCCAGAGAAAAGAAAGGACGGGGGAGGGAGGGAGGGAGGACCCCTTAAACGGGTGGGTTTGGGCTACGGGTCCCATCTGGCACTGGGAGGGGGGCGCATCTCCCAAAGGGGGGGACGTGGGGGTCCCAGTGTCAGTAACGGGATGGGGGGGGTGGGGGTGGGAGTGTACACTTGTACAAAGAATCCCCTGGAAGTAACACAAGTGCTACAAATTCTGGTTGCTTGTTGTTGGCAACAATATTTTACTTTCCCCTCGATTATATGTAAAACATTTGGGAACTTTTTTAAAAAACATTGAGTTCCAAATTCTGTCCTTCCCGCCTCCTTCCTCCCCTTCCCACCCTCGGTCAAATGGTGGACAATCTGATCCAAGTTATTAAAACCTGTGCAGAAGAATCAGCGTGAAGGGGGGGGGGGGGGTGTCGGCTGGTGTTTAGCAACCACTGGACCAGGGGAAATTGGGGAGTAAGTGGCATGAGTAGCCCTGATTCTCCAAGAGGCCAGAATTTTATTGTTATTATTTGTAATTTTAAGAATTTTTTCCTAGTAAATTTCTTTATTTTTTAATACATATTATGAATCATGTTGGGAGAAAAATCAGAGCAAAAGGGAAAAACCATAGGAGAGATTTTTTAAAAAATGAAAAAACATGAACATGGCTTGAGTTGATTTCCATTCAGTGTCCCTAGTTCACTCTCTGGATGCAGATGGCATCTTCTGTCCAGAGTCTGTTGGGATGACTTTGGATCTCTGAACCGCTGAGAAGAACCAAGCCTTTTGCGGCTGATCCTTGCATGTTCTTGCTGTTGTTGTGTACGAGGCTTTCCTGGTTCTGCTTGTTTCCCTCTGCATCAGTTCATGTAAATCTTTCCAGGAAAGGCCAGAATTTGAAAATGGATAGCATAGACACAACAGGGTGACAGAGGTAGAGGACAGGAGGGGTCCAGAGAGGCTAGAGAATGGGGTGAAGGATCTGAAGACACTGAAAACTGGAATGAGAAGAACTTGTGATCACAGAAAGGAATTCCAGAATTCATGGACTTGGATCCCCGAAGGGGCTGTCTGTGTGTAGGATCCCGGATGGGGCCGTGTCTGTGTGTAGGATCCCGGATCCCGGATGGGGCCGTGTCTGTGTGTAGGATCCTGGATCCCGGATGGGGCCGTGTCTGTGTGTAGGATCCCGGATCCCGGATGGGGCCGTGTCTGTGTGTAGGATCCCGGATCCCGGATGGGGCCGTGTCTGTGTGTAGGATCCCGGATCCCGGATGGGGCCGTGTCTGTGTGTAGGATCCCGGATCCCGGATGGGGCCGTGTCTGTGTGTAGGATCCCGGATCCCGGATGGGGCCGTGTCTGTGTGTAGGATCCCGGATGGGGCCGTGTCTGTGTGTAGGATCCCGGATGGGGCCGTGTCTGTGTGTAGGATCCCGGATGGGGCCGTGTCTGTGTGTAGGATCCCGGATGGGGCCGTGTCTGTGTGTAGGATCCCGGATCCCAGATGGGGCCGTGTCTGTGTGTAGGATCCCGGATGGGGCCGTGTCTGTGTGTAGGATCCCGGATCCCAGATGGGGCCGTGTCTGTGTGTAGGATCCCGGATGGGGCCGTGTCTATGTGTAGGATCCTGGATGGGGGGGCCCTGAGGAGAAGCCCTGAGGACTTTGTGTGTGGGAACGGCCTGGTGTGAAGGCCCACGCCAGGGTGAGCCCCCCCCGAAATCTCTCGCTGACGCCTCTCCTCTCTAGGGGTCCTGGACCTGAGGCTGAACAACGGGGCTGGCACTCAGGACTGCGCCGGACGCTTGGAGGTGTTTTACAACGGGAGCTGGGGAAGCGTGGGCAGGAGCAAGATGAGTTCGGTCACCGTGGGGCTGGTGTGCGGGCAGCTGGGCTGCGGAGACAGCGGGGAGCTGCGCGGGGCTCCCCGCCAGGTGAAGTACCAGCAAATGTGGGTGAAAGACGTGGAGTGCCCGCAGGGGCCGGCCACCCTCTGGCAGTGCCCTTCCTCGTCCTGGGAAAGGATGTACCAGAGGCCCTCGGAAGACGCCTGGCTCAGCTGCACAGGTCAGTGCCCTGGGCTCGCCTCCCTTTTTTCTCTGTCCCAGGCCAGGGAGACCAGGCCTGGGGGTGGCTCCATTCCGCCCCCCCCTTTCTCCCGCTTCTCTCGGCCTCAGACCCAGCATTTATGTACCAGCGTGGGAAAGTCTCTCGCTGAGTCTCGATTTCCCCTTTCTAATAGGAGAACCTCTGGTTTCATGATACTAATCCCGCAGATGGCACTTAGTGTCAATGCAAGCTACTGATTAAGTCAGTAACAGTGAGAAGGCGTTGCGGCCTGAGGGCCGGGCACTCGCTCCAAAGAGCCAACAGTTCCTGCTGTTAAGGAGCCCAGAGCGGGAAGCAAGAAGCAGACCAGAGCGAAGCAGAGACGGGGGCAGGAAAAGCTTCCCGGAGAAGTCGGGGTTTAGGGGGCTTGAAGGGAGACAGGGAGGTCTCCAGGGAGGGAGAGGGCATCCCAGGCACCGGGACAAGGAGAAAATGGTGGCTGGGGAGGGAGGTGGGGGGGACACTGGGGGCCGGGGCATGAAGGGCTTTGGAGGCCCGACAAAGCATTTTGCATTTGGTCTTGAAGGGGACAGGGAGCCACCGGCTCTGTGGAGTAGGGAGTGACACAATAAACCCTCGCTTTAGGAAAATCACTTTGGTGGCTGAGTAACTAGAGGGGGGCTGGGGGGGGTTTTCCCTGGCTTCCCTGGGCAGGAGTGAGAGCGGGTGCGTGGGGGAGGTTCAGCAGCCTCCTGGTTAAGGTCTCTCCCCCAGCACAGAGGGAAGCGGTGAGGGGGGGGGGGGGCGGAGAGCACTTGCTCCGTCCTTTCCAATCCCACTTGGAAGCGTCTGGCTCCCAGACTCCTCTGCTCCGGGATGGATCTGTCCCATCTAGCCAGCATGGCGACCCTTCCCCAGGGGCTGGGGCTGCTGGCACCTTGGATGGTTGACCACCACCACGTGACCAGTTCTCCATTTTCATTTATTTTCTGATTTTTTTTGGGGGGGGGTGATTTCTTATTGGGGAAGAAACATGGCCGCCTCAAACCCACCAAATCCCATCCTATCCTCCCGCCAGTGAGGTCCAATGCCTAAGAGCTCTCAGGGACACTGAGAGGACGCTGGTGGTGCAGCTGCTTGGGGGCACGAAGGGGCCCCCAAACATTTGAAGCCCCCCTCGCCTTTTCTATTCTGACCCCCACCCAGTCCGTGGCTCTGTCCAGGGCGCGGTCGTGCTGATGAGAGCCCTACGGGCCGTGATCCCAAGGGGTCCTCGGCTCGATCACCACTGGGACGGGAAGAGGGAGCAGGAAGGGGGCCTTTGTTAAGTCTCGGGGTGCACTAGCACCCCCAAATGACTGGTCCACTAAGACCCGCATGATGAGAAAGACAGCCCTTGGTGTGAGCCCCTCCTGCTTTCCAAGAGAAGAGGTAGGACTTCCATGACAACTTCGAACCTTGTTGGCATCTGGGTCAGCACTCAGGGGACCTAGCCCCTCAGGAGACCAGGACGACCCCTTCTTCTGCTCCCCTCCTTTCAGGGGCCACCAAAGAGGGCCTGAAAGGTTCCTCATCTGGGGTTGAGGGCGGGAGGCTTTGCCGAGAGCTCGCTCCTTTCTCGCATCCCCTGAGACTTTCTCCCACTCTGAGCAGCCTCCACTGCTGACCCTTCCGTCCCCAGTGCTGCCCCCCGGCACAGACCTCTCCTCTCTCTCCCCCAGCTCTCCAGGGCATCCCTCTTCCCCTTCCTGCGCAGCCACCCAGGAAGCATCTTAGGAAAGCTCGTCCCCCCATGTCCCCCGTGGGCTCCCCTGACTCTCGGCCCCACAGAATGCCCGGCGCCCGGCCCGGCGGGCCAATGGGGCCTTCCCCCTGCCCTCCCACCACTCAGAGGAGATGCTTCTGTCTTTCCAGGGAAGATTCGCATCCAAGGGGGAAACTCCTCGTGCTCGGGGCGTGTGGAGGTCTGGCACGAAGGCTCCTGGGGCACCGTGTGTGGGGACTCCTGGGACCTGGCTGACGCCGAGGTGGTGTGCCGCCAGCTGGGCTGCGGTGCCCCCCTGGATGCCCCCTTGGAGGCCGCCTTTGGCCAAGGCATCGGGCCCGTCTGGCTGAGCAATGTCCGTTGCCAAGGAAACGAGTCATCTCTGTGGGACTGCCCTGCGGGCTCTTGGGGGCAGGCGGCCTGTGGGCACAAGGAAGATGCCAGTGTGCACTGCTCCGGTAAGGACCTGCCAGCATCGTGGCCCTGAGGGGAGCTGGGGGCTGCGCTGGCAAGGGGAGGGGGAAGGACCCTTCATCCAGGCATCCCTGGAGGCTGCCTTTGCCCAGAAGCTCCATGGGACTCTCAGTCCTGGGGGGTGGCCCTAAGGGACTCGGAATCAGCCACCCCTGACCCCCAAGGCCCAACTGCAGCTTTCCTTCTCCTCCTTCCTGCAGGTACTTCCAACACCTCTGGACATTCTAAAGGTACGACATCCCTGCCCATGCAGTGATGGGATGCTGAAGAGGCCGTTAGACAAGCGGGGGGGGGGGGTCAGCAGCACTGCCCACCCTCCTTGCCCGGGTCTCAGGCTGGCTAGCTCCTGGCTTCTTCCCTCCGACCCTCCCCCCAACCTGGTTCTCATTTTTTCTGCCCTCGTGCTGACTTCCAGGAATATGGCCAGGATCCCACAATTCCCAGCAGGGGGCTATGAGAACGATCTTTGGGGTGGCCCCCCCCAAACCCTAAGGATGCCTTGGCAACCTCTGCAGCCTGGGGCTTGGGAGAGGGTTAGGGTAGGGAGCACTGATGTGCTCCGGCCTTCCCCCGGGTCTCGGAGTCCCTGGATTCTTGTTTCCCTGAAGCTTGAGGCCTGGCCCCTCACCTTTCTTATCTTCCTCTTTCCTCTCTCCCTCCTTCCTTTCTTCCCCACCTCCTTCCTCCTTCCTTTCTTTCTTTCTCTCCTTCCTCCCTCCCTTTCTCCTTCCTTCCCTCCTTTCTTTCTCTCCTTCCTCCCTCCCTGCCTCCTTCCCTCCTTTCTTTCTCTCCTTCCTCCTTCCCTCCTTCCTTTCTCCTCCCTTCACTGCCTCCTTCCCTCCTTTCTTTCTCTCCTTCCTCCCTCCCTTTCTCCTTCCCTCCCTCCTTCCCTTCTTTCTTTCTCTCCTTCCTCCCTCCCTTTCTCCTTCCTTCCCTCCTTTCTCTCCTTCCTCCCTTCCTGCCTCCTTCCCTCCTTTCTTTCTCTCCTTCCTCCTTCCCTCTTCCTTTCTCCTCCCTTCCCTCCTTCCTTACTTCCCTGCCTCCTTCCCTTTCTCTCCTTCCTCCCTCCCTGCTTCCTTCCCTCCTTCCTTTCTCCTCCCTTCACTGCCTCCTTCCCTCCTTTCTTTCTCTCCTTCCTCCCTCCCTGCCTCCTTCCCTCCTTTTTTTCTCTCCTTCCTCCCTCCCTGCCTCTTTCCTTCTTCTTTTCTCCTCCCTTCCCTCCTTCCTCCCTCCCTGCCTCCTTCCCTCCCTCTCTCCTCTTCCCTCCCTCTCTGGTCCCTCCCCCTCCTCTTTCTCTTCCTTTCACAGGACGCAGAAGCTCTGAGGTGTCCTGGATCTTCGCGGGGCTCGTTGTGGTCCTCCTCCTTTTTGTTCTCTTCTTTTGGGTTTGGACTAAAAGACGGAGGCAGCAAGTCAGAGGTGTGGACCCCCCCCAGACTCCTCGGGCTCCCAGACCCCCCCCCCCAGGCCATGAGGAGGGTGGTCAGGCTCTCAGAAGGGGGCGGGCTGAAGAGTGGGAGAGTAGATCAGCCTTCCTGGGGATCATGGGGGCTGGCGCGGAGGAAGGGGCTCCTGGGTGCCAGCTCTGCAATGGGCCAGGAAGAGTTGGGAGCCGAAACTTCGGAGAAGCTTTGCCGTGCTCCCAAACACCTTCAAAGCGCCCCAGGAATCTTGATTAACTCCCCCGGAATTACTGGGGGGAGGGGAGGAGCATGTTGGGGGGCTCCCCTTGCCCCGGAAGGTGGGATTGGGCTCGGGCCAGCCTGTGGGCAGGACAGCAGCTTTGGGGAGGCCGCCTTTGGCCAGGGACTTTCTGGGCCCAGCTGCAGGAAGTCAGGTGGGGAGGAGACTGAGCCTGGTGGGAGCCCCCCTGCGGCAGAAGGAAGGCGGGGCCGGGGGTGGGGGAGCGGTCTCTGAAGCCCCCGATCAGGAGGATGCTCTGTCCGCAGCCCTTTCCAACGGAGGGGACGTGAACCGCATGGACCTGTACCAGAAGGCGGATTTCAAATGGAAGGACGAGCAAAACTTGCTAAGCAGTGAAGGTCTGTGGGCTCAGGGGTCGCTGTCTCGGGGGGAGGGGAGGCCCCCCTCCCAAGCTGCCCCTTCCCACAGCAGCAGAGGGCTAACTCTCTTCGATGCTTCCGGAAACGCCGTCCTCCCAGGCTCCCGAAACGGGCCCCAGGCTGAGGAAGGAAGAGGCCGACCCTCCACGGCCCCTTTCAATCCAGGGAGCCGGCACATCCGGCAGTGTCCACCTGCTGGAAGAGAGGAAAGCTTCTGCTCCCTCCTGGGGGGCTCTGGCTCCTACCTCCTGGGCTCGGCCAGGCTCAGGTGACCCCTCTGCCTGCCTCAGTCTCCCCTTCTAAAATGGGGATAACGATACTAGCCTCTCCCAAGTAATTATTATCACGTGACAATTCTGTTATGGGCAAGTCACTTAAGGCAGGAGAGGACTCTGGGGCTCCCCCTCCTCCCCCAAGTCTCGCCCTCGGGTCCCTTTGGGAGACCGCGAAGGCCCTGCTTGTGATCTGAGGTGCCTTGGGGGGAGCACAGCCTAAAAGTGAGTGGAGGGAAGGGGCAGTTCTCAGGGGACACTCGGGCGGCCCAGCTCTCACAGGACGCTTCCTCCTCCCTTTCCGTTGGCTTGTTCTCCTTCCTGCCGTCCCCCGGAGGGCCAGCCAACATTGGGGCACATAGGCCGTAAGTCCCGGCCCTCTCTAGGGGCACCCCGACAAACCCCCCGCTTGTCCAGGGCCCAGTTCACATGGCCCGTTGGGCCTAGTTGCATTTTGCAGTTACTGGGGCTCTGGGGGAGGCTACACATGTGACCCTTTGACTCTCCCCAGAGATTCTGGAGGGACATGCTGACCCCTCAGACAGCGGTCCCAGTCTGGTGTCCAGGTCAGAAACGCTTCCGGATCCTTGGAGAAACAAGGACGTGCAGCTCAGAAGGTAGCCGCGGGGAGACAGGTCCTTTCAGGTGAGAAGCCCGGCGGCGATCCCAGTCCCTAGGGGTGCTCCCCCGGGAGCAGAGACCCCCCAACCCCAAGCAGGGGCCAGAGAGGATTCTGTCCGTTCTCAGCCGCTCCTACAAGCGGCCCTCCCCCTCTGAGCCGCTCCTGGTTGGGATGTCGCCCCCAGCCTTGCCCTTACACTGGCCTCCCAGAGCCTGAACCCATTGCCCTGGCTCTGGAGTCCAGCAGGAAAACCTCTGCTCTTCCGTTGTCTGCTCGGAGGCCTGGCGGGCAGCCGCCACCGCTTTGCCCTCTCCTCTCTCCCATGGGGGATGCTACACAGATCCCGAAAGCTGAGAGCCATCCCCATGGCCCAGCCTGGGAGCCCTGCCAGCCTGTCCCTACCATGTGCCCCGGCTAAAGTCCCAGAGGCTCTGCCACGCCCCAAGCCTCCCCGAAAAGCTGCCCCTGCCCCTCGCTGGGGCCCCTCTCAGATCCCCAGGGCCCCCTGCCTGCCACAGGGGTGTCTGATCCCCCCGCCCCCCAAATCCACACTTCTGATTTTGTTCTCTCCGCTCTGGTTCTTGGGCCCTCGGGCTGACGTCCCTGGGGTGCCATCCCCGTGCCAGATGCTTTGCCGCTTCTGCCTTTGCACAGCTGTGCCCCACGCCCCTCCCCCACAGCCTCCTCTCAGAATCCCTGCCCCCACCGAAGCTGGTTCCCCGCAGTGCCGGCTCCATCTCAGTGACGGCTGGCGCTGTCTGGGTTGCTTGGTGATTTAAATGTTTGTCGGGCTGAAGGAGGGGGAGCCTGTGGTTCAGCCAGCGGGAGGACAGCGGGGGCGGCTTTTCGGGGGTCCGGGGGGGGGTGGATGCTCCTGACCCCAGCCCAGGCCCTCCGGAGCTCCAGGGTGCTTAAAGTAAAAAAAGAGACTCGTTGGCAAAGTGTTTGGGAGGCAAATGAAGGGAGAAAAGGATCCGGGCTCTGGGGAGTCAGGCTTCCAGGGGAAGGGGAAGGTTCCAGGGGGGGCTTGGTCCGGACCCCCTGAGCCAGCTTGTCCCTGAGCACTGCACCCCAAGAATGGAATTAATCTCCCAGCATGCTCCAGCAGCCAACTTTCAAGCTCCCGGTCAGTGGGAAGCTGAAATGGCAGCTGGAAAAGCAAGGTGGGAAGCAGGACCAGCCAGGGACCCGCGCAAGGGCTTCGGGAGGGAGACCATACAGTAGAGAGCCCCTGGCAGAAAGGTGTTACAGGGGTTTCACTGGGCGTAAAAGGCCAAATGATTTCTAGAAACGATGATTACACAAAAAAGGTTTCCGAGAGCCCAAATGGCCACGACCTCCGTGCTCCTCTCCGGGAGCGTCTGTATTTCTGCTAATGATCGCATCAGGGCCTCTCCCCAGAGTCATGCCCATCCCACTAGGAAGAAAGGGCTGAGGTGCGCTGGTCTGGGGTGCACCCCCCATTCTTCATTTGGATCCTTAGATGCCAATCTCTTCCTTCTTGTTACCATGTGGTTAATGTTAGGTTTTGCATTATCATGAGAAAACTCCCCCCCCCAAGCCCCTGGGCCCCAGTGGTTAAGGCCTCCCCTTGGTGGGGAAGGAGACGACACCATACCCTGTCTGTGCTCTGCCCGCCCTCAGCCCTGCTCCCACTGGCGCACTAGTAAAATCAGCCCGGCCAAAAGGCTTCCAGGGCTCCTTCTGCGGCCTCCACCCCATGAGCAAGAGCAGGACCAAGAGAAGCTTCCTTCAGGAAGGGGAGAGAGCTGGGCCGGTGGTCTTCAGTGGCTCAAGGGGGGCAGAGACTGCGGGGGAGGGGGGCAGAGACTGCAGGGGGGGGGAGGCTGGAGGGGGGGCAGAGGCTACGGGGGGGGGGGGGGGGGGGGAGGCTGGAGGGGAGGGCCAGAGGCTGGAGGGGGGGGCAGAGACTGCAGGGGGAGGGGCAAAGGCCGCAGGGGGAGGGGCAGAGGCCGCAGGGCGTCAGGCCACAGAGAGACTCACACTTGGGCCCTTGTTTCAGGGGAGGCCAGATGGGCCTGGGGACATGGCAGAGAGGCTTCATGCTTTGGGGGGCCTTCCTCCAGTCAGCTCGACTTCTCTCTCCCGGAGTGTCCCACTGGTTGTCCTCTTCCCCCATCCCGTGGGGCCGCCCGTGGGCCCGGTTTCGGTCTCTGCTCCCACGCGGTGGTTCTGATGGGCCCGCTCTTGCTCTGCCTCTTGTCTGAGTGTTGGCCGCTCACCAGGCTCACGGGAAGAAAGGCAGGAGCCACAGCCCCCCCCCCATATTTTGAGATGCTTTTCTCAAACCTTTCCAGGGCGAGTCCACCGGGAGCAGGGCCCAGAACCGGCTCCCGCGGGCTCCCTCTCCTGGGCTCCGAGCCCACCTTCACCTGTTCCTCCGAACCCTTTCACAGATGTTGGTGCATGAGCCGCTGCCCTTCACTTGGGTCTTTGCCATTTCCTTCGTCACGCTGAGCCCCGGAGGGGAGGAGGGAGCGGCCGGGCCGGAGCCCCCCTCCCCGGAGCCCCCGCTTCCTTGTCCGGCCGGGCCGGCGCCTGAGGCCCGTCGGCTCCCTCTCTTCGGACCGCAGAGCTCACGTCGGGCGCAGCGACAGTGGCGGTTTATGGACTAAAGACCCCGGGCCTCGTAGCCGGGACCCTCAGGGTGGCGGCCGTTTGGGGGCAAAGCCGCGGAATTGTTTTCGACATCAGGGAGCAGAGTCCCAGTCACATCAAAGTCCTTGTAACTATTTGCGTGTAAATAAATGGGTCCCACGGAGGTCCTTCCTCTTTCCTTGGGGACAACGGGAGGCACAGTGGTCAGGCCTGGCCAGAAGGCCGCAGTTCAAACCCAGCCTCCCCCGCTTGTTTGCCTCGTCTGTGAAATGGGGAGGAAAGGCCCCTTGGGGAGCTGGGCCCGCGCGCCCGCCCGTCATCATTGTTAGCCGTGCTTCGGCCGGGGTTCCCGGGGGACTCATTCCGGAGCGGCCACCGGCACTCCACCTGTGAGCCGCGGGGACAGGGGGCCTGCCCGGGAAAGGGGCGGGGGCGCTCCCGAAGAGCGGGCTTGTCGGAGCCCAGATGGCCGGAGCCCCGCCACGGTCTCCAGCGGTGCTCTCCGGGAGGGCGTCCTGGAGGAAGCGAGGGGCCCGGGGAGGGGCCCGGCCCGCAGGCCGCCGGTCTAGCTGAGACCTGGGCGAGTTCCAGCCCTGCCCGGGCGCAGCCCTCGGGGCGGCGGGGAGGGGACCGTTCTGTCCCCAGCTTCCTGTTTTCTACCTGTGGGGCCTTCGTTCCCCGCGCAGTGGTGCCCCCCCCACTCCCTGTGTCTGAGGGAGCGCCAGGATCCAGCCCCCGGGGCGCGGGGACAGAAGGGGCTGGAGCTCTCTCGCACCCCCGAACCCCCCGGGGGAGGAGGCCCCGAAAGCTAGCAGCGGGGGTCGGAGAAGCGGGGAAGGCCGGGCCTCCGGCTCCGAGATCCGGGGGCCGAGGACTCCTCAGAGGCCTGGGGAAGGGTGGGCCCCTCCCGCAGCCCCTGCCCCGTCCGGCCCGCAGGGCCACCCTCGCCGGCTCGAGGCTCTCCGGTTCGAAGGGAGCCGCTGCAGGGGCTCCTGAGCCTCCGCCTCCGCACGGGCTCACTCGGGCCCTCGGGATCCCGGGCGCGGGCGTTCCTGGGGCGGGGAGGAGCCCTTCCCTGCCCCCTCGGGCCCAGCTCCATTCCGCCGGGGTCTACGAGCGCCGCTCACGAGGGGCTGGGCCTGGGGGGGCACAGAGGCCCCCCTCCCCCGCTTCCCGGCCCTGCGGTTCCCGCCCAGCGAGGCCGGAGGGACCCCGGGCAGGGGCCGCTCCCGCCTCGCGAGAGGGAACAGCCCGGACTTTCCGCATTCCCCAGGGGGAAGGGGGTGGGGGGGTTGCCGGGGTCCCTCCCCCCCTTTCCTTACTCCCTGGAGAGCGGGGAGAGCTGGGGAATGGCGTGCGGGGATGCTGGAGAGCCGGGACGGCGCCCGGGGGAGTCGCGCGCGGATGTCTGCCCGGGGGCAAAGAGCGACCCCACGTCCTAAGGGCCGGCGCCAAGCGTGAGCCGTGCGGACCTCGTGGCGCAACGGTAGCGCGTCTGACTCCAGATCAGAAGGTTGCGTGTTCGAGTCACGTCGAGGTCAGCGGAGCCTCTTTTTAGGGATAAATTTTGGAGCCCGCGGCGAGACCAGCAGCCCCAACGCCCCTCCCCCGTCAGCGGTGACCCCCCAGCACCCCTGAGCCCCGGACTGTGGTCGGAGGGGGCCGCCTCGCGCTTCGGCCGCCCGTCTGGCGCTGGGATCCCTCCGCTCCCCCCTTTGCCATCTCTGAGAAAATTCAGCATAATCTTCCAAGGGCCGTGGGCAGTTCCCCCACCCCCATTCCCTCTCCCGGCTCCAAGGGCGGGCCTTCCTTCCTCCCCGGCGACATCATCCCCCTGCCCCGGGGCACACAGTGCCCGGCGCTCCCCGCGGCGTGCCCGGCTCCGCGGCCCTCCTCCCCCCATCCCGGGAAAGGCCCCGCCGAGCTTTCTTCGGGATTTGACCCCTTCCCAGCCCTAAGGAACGTCTGCTGTCGGGGGCCGGTCAGGGAGGGAGGGAGCCCTAAGCTGTGGGGGAAGGGCAGGGGTGGGCCCCGGCCCCCGGAGCGGGTCCTAGAGGGAGGCGGGTAGAGCGTGCGGGTGGAGACGAAGTGCGAGTGATTTTTACCCTGCAGAAAATCTGCCCGGCAGCAGGGGCCAAAACAGAGCAAAGGACTACCAGGGGTGGGGTTCGAACCCACGAAAGCAGATGCTTATTGGATCTTAAGTCCAACGCCTTAACCACTCGGCCACCCTGGTGCACGGCGTGTGGCTCCCATAAAGTCCTTCTTGTCATTCAATCTAGCAGATCGCCGGCTTCCAGGGCGTCCGAAAAGTCCCTGGGAAGAGGGGCGGGGAGGGGGAGGGGAGGCGAGAAGGAAGTAATGGAGAAGCGATGGAGAGATGCTTATAGAAAAAAAGAAGGAAGAAAGGAAGGCAAGAGAGGAGGGTGGGAAAGATGGAATAAAAATAGGGATACAAGGCAGCACAGAAGGAAGGAATGCAGGAGGCCTTTGGGGAAGCAGTTGGATAAAGAAAGGAAGCATGGAAGGAAAGAAGGGCTGAAAGAAGGAAAGAACATTGGTGCAAGGAATGCGGGAAGAATGGAAGGAAGTAGAAAGGAGTGAAAAATGGACAGAGGGAAGAATCTAGTACTTAATGAAAGTAGGAAGAAAGAATGCAGAAGAATTTGTGGAAGGATGAAGCAAGTAAGGACAGAAAAGAAAGGAGGAAGGAGAGAAGTCTGTGGACGAACTTAAGAGAGGAAGGAAGGAAATGGGATGAAGTCATCGGAGGCATTTGCGGAAGGAATCCATTTAAAGCCCACTGTTACTAGGTGGGTAGCACTTTGTAGTCCCACAGATTTCCTTACTAGCGATCTCCATCACCCGTTACTTGGAGCAGACACTAGCCAATGGCCGCCCAGAGAGTCCGGCGCTTTCCTTTCTCAGATTTTCGAGCGACTTCAGCTGTTGGGCGAACAAGATCTCGTGACTTCTGATGTAAAAAGTCTAAGGAACTTCCCCACTGTAAGTTGTCATTATTAGTTATTTCAGAAGATAAATAGCTCATTCAACGATTAAGGTGTTAGGTTAATGATAACTCGTTAACCAGTCAGGACCCTCCGGCCCAATGCAGAAGAGGAAGGGCAGTCGTCTCTCTCTACAATCTCTCATATTATAAAACGAGAACCGAGGCTTCGGACAATCCGGAGCCCGTTAATTCGATTGAACAAGTTTCCACATTAGTTTTCATGAAGCTCCTTCATTCAAGAGTCACAACAGTTGGCGCTTACGACATGACAAGCACTGCAGTCTCCACTCTACAGTTAGGGGAACGGAGTTCTGCCTGGATCCTTCCTTTAGGATTCCACATTCTACTTTTGTTTATGAATGAGACAGATACCACCAAGTCCGAGAGAACCCTTTCCACAAAGTCTAATTGGGAAGATTGCAGTTCCTGCGGCCAATAGCCAAGTAAAAGTGGGTGTCTGCTCATCCTTTGGGGGATTTCTGGACTAAATTCTTCCCAAAGTTGCGGATTCCTCCCTGCTTCCCAATCTAGTGTCAGGATGTGCAGTAAAAGCAGGATAGCCCTGGAAAGAGGTAGTTCCTAAAGCCATCCTTCCCTCTACTAGAGAGACATTCGCAAAAGGAGTTCACAAAGGAGACCAGAATGTCACCAAAATTGCCACCTTCCAGGTTCTCTGCTGCTCCTCCCAGAGCAGGAAATTGTATTGCTGTCAACTATCTCAGACATCCAACAGATTTCTTTACGTTTTTACTATTTTCTTTTCTCAATGTCTAGTCTATTGTATAAAAGCAACTTCCATGTTGACTGCTGGTACTTAAATGTGTCAAGAAACTAGGAAGCACTTTTTCTTTAACTGCTACAGATCTTTGTTCCTAATTACCTCCCCTTTTGTGTTATTTCCCAGTACTGTAGGTTATTAAATAATTGTATCTAATTAAGCAGTTGGGAGTTTTATATTTGTCTCTCTTCAAAAGAAGCACTAATCTGTGATGATTTTAAATGAATAGGAATCCTTATTGATGGGGTACAACTCCCAGGGAAAATAGAACAGTAATCCCTAAAGTCCTCTGACCTTAGAGTTCTATCAATCCGTTCATGATTCTAAAGTCTCTTAGACTTAAGAAGATAATAATCTAGTTACCATGTTGGTCAGTGATCGCGGAGTTCCTGAGACAATAGTGAACAGACCACCGCTGAAACCTACCAGGGAGCCGGAAAATTAGCAAATAAGTAGCATGAAGCTCTGGTCTCTCTACCTTGTCTTGTAAATTTGTCTTCTTGGCCCTGGTTCTTTGCTAAATTACTTAGCCTGCTTCAACTGGAGTTACAATTGTAGTGTCTTTCCTTTCTCCCTTCCCCCACGCCAAAGGGTATCTCCCCTAACTCTACCAGGCTTCCCAACCCCGATTCTCTTCCTTACAGCTAACTAATAACTCTTCTGGGGTACTGAGTCTCTTTTGGGATTGAGTGTGACAGCCAAGGGCATTCCCCAACCTCATGGGGGGGCCCCCTTTCTATTGGATAATTGTGTCCACAAAGGAACCCTTCTTTCATATGCTCTCCCACTCTATTTCATATCTACCATTCCAGTTGTTTATTGTCTCCCTTCATTTTGTCTGTAACCTCTCCCCTGAATAAACCTGCCTTTTGCCAAAGAGAATGGCTATGGTGGATTCTTCACAAGATGAACCCCAAATTTCAATTAGCTTTGATGTAATATGATTTTGTGGTCCCTTGACCTTGGGGGGCTTCTGCCTGGGATTCACTGTAATTTTCTGAAGAGCTCAACAGCTCTCTATTTTCTTTGAAACCTCAAAGGCTAATCCATTTCTTCAGTGTTCTTTCTTGGTAACTCTGAGCCTAACTTAAAACCTTCACAGGAAAACATCATACTTTGCTTACTTTTTAATGGGACCCTTGGTCCTTGGCAGCTAGTGGGGCATTGAAAAGATCAAGCCTGAATTACTGTCCAAACTACTCCCAGAAGGTAAGCAGGAAGGAACACGGAGACAATTACCTCTAAGTGGACCTTTCGGTTCTTGTCCAGTTCCTCAGATTGACAAAATTATCATGATCTCACAGTTACTGTATCCAATAAGAAGGCCAAGTTGTGATGTCAATGCCCCAAATTATTCTTTTCCTATAAAAGAACCTACTTGTACCCCAGTCCCTGGCTAGCTCCCTAAATGGCTTTGACTTTGACAAATCAAGAGGTTTTATTATCATAAACAGCAGTTTATTTTCCAGATTGATTTTAGTTGATTAACAGGGAAAATACTCCCTGTCAGAACTTGCCATTAAAAAGGGGGGAAGACTTCATAACAAGAGGGAGGAAAGCAATGCTCCCGAAGAACTTGCTACCATAAGGTGAGCAGTTCCTAATGAACTGGCAACACCATCAGCCAGACTAAATTCTTGTAAAGGAGTTTAATGGGGTACAAGTGAACATAAGTGAACATAAGACAGATGTTTAAACCCATATTCTCAGGCTGTAAATTTTTCTTTGATTCTTCCGGTATCTCATTTTTATTCTTCTTCTGGAAATCCCTCTTTTTTCTTTCTGCAATCTCTAGTAAAAATGCTTCCTTTTATGGCAATAAAAACGTACCATTCCCTTGTGGCAAGGCTCAAAAAGGAGCCTGAGACATTTGGGCAGTGGCCAAGATTGAATCCGGTTTCTATAAATTTTCTTTATCTCTTCCTTCATATTGGATAATTTGTGGGGTAACAAAAGAGTTTTAAGTGTATCATTTTTCCCGCCTGGGTAGCATCAGTTATAAATGTCTTTGGGAAAAGAAAACAACAGCACCTGGTCCCTTTTGTCTGAAAGAAGTTAGGTTTCTTACCATAGTGGAAGGAATAGAGAGGAGTAGTAAATAATGGGCAGAAGAGCAGACCTTTTCAAGAGCAATGGATGTGGCCCATCAGACAGGGCTGCCCCACATCATTCAATGGCCATTCTTAGTTTCTTTAATGTGCAATAAGCAAAAGTATCAACTTTTTAGGAATAGGAAGGAATCCCATAGGAATAAGAAAGCTAAACTCTGAGAAAATTCCCTACTCAGATCTGTACATCAAGTCCATGTATGATCTCTAAACAGAGTCTCAACAGGGGCTCTAAGATCATATGACAGACCAGCTTTCTCAGGACATTCATTCTTTGTGTTGTGACCTGGCAGATTCCAAGTCATCAACCCAGTAATCTCCCACACAAAGGAAAAAGTGGGTTTGACAAATAGGGCTACCCAGCAAAAGTAGCTTTCCAAGGTGCTGGTAATTAAACGGGAAAGCATTTATTTAACACCTGTTGTGTTCTACTGGGGCTAAGTCCAGTTCTGAAGGTCTACGATTATTTAACATCCTAGGAGTTCGAGTCTTTCTTTCTTGACTTGGCAGGTTCCCTATAATTACTGGAACAGAAACCCCACTCTGGCTCACAGCATTGCCATAACCAATTCCTCTAAAATGTTGTCCAGGGATTTTGATCTGTGGCTAACGTAAAAGAAAAAGATTAAGGCTTTATCTATTGTAACAGAAAGTGTTTTTACACTTTTCCCTTTATGCTATTAAAGAATACGAGGCTTTTAAAAAACAAACTTATTTCATGGAGAGAATTGAGTAGGAATTGAAAAAACAGAAATTACTGGGTACGGCCATGTAGATTTCATTGGCCAGTTTTACTGAATTCTCACCATTCTCACTGTTCACCCTCATGTGGCCAAAATCAACTTGACTGAAGGAAATCATTTGCAGACACTTATTCTAATAAGAAAATCACAAGGAACCCCCCATTTCCATTCCATGGAGTTGACTCATTCTGATTTTCTTGGACTCTAAAAACTGAACTAAGGGAACTTGGGTGGAAATTCATGTTACCTGAAAAGTGTTCCCTTCTCCCTTCCTGGGATTTTAAAAATGAGGCATCAAGACCTAGGCCAAATAATTTCTAGGTCTCTGGAGCTGAACCAAAGCTTTTGACTTCTTAAAACAGATTAATCAAGCTTTGGAATACTTGGACATCTTGCCTCTAGGAAATTCTTTTGTTAAACTAGATTGCTGTAAAGTTTCATCCAGTCCAAAATCTCTTATACTCAGGTATCTCTAATTGAAGTCCAATGTTACTAACTAAAGAGTAAAAATAAAAAATACAAAGGACTCCATTGTGTTTTTCCTCTAAGACCATCTTTGTCACGAAAGAAGTAGATGAGATGCGGGTTGTCATTGATGAAATTGCTCCCTGGGGCAGGGCTTTGATAGGGATCAGATTGGTCCCACCCTCTGGGGAAGGTTCCCCTTCCTCGGTAGGGAGCCCCACCCTGCAGTGTCCAGCCAAGAAATTGCACAGCATCAGTTTGTTTTTTTGTTTTTAAAATTTTGTTTCTACTGTTTTATTTTACAAGGTTCTATAATAAAGTAAATTCACAAATTCATAATCTTTGTTTCAAATCAGAAGTGTACATTATGCATAGCATTCTATACTGAAACCAATTTAAAGGAAAAGGAAAATTGGAGGCAAGAAGCCTTTCTAAGTTAGATATCACATTCTGCCAATTTTCTTCTTTTTTCCTCCCCTTCTTTCTTTCTTTTTGTTTTCAAAACATATGCATGGATAATTTTTCAGCATTGACCCTTGCATAGCCTTGTGCTCTAAAATTTCCCCTCCTTCCCCCACTCTTTCCCTTAGATGGTTAGCAATCCAATATATGTTATACATGTTAAAAATATATGTTAAATCCAATTTATGTAAACACATTTATACAATTATCTTCCGGCACCTGTTTTTGAAGATCTGTGAGATAAACAGCTGACTTAACAAAGCCAAAGCAGTCATGGACTGCTGGATTATTGTATCAGTTTCCAAACTCATAAGAATGATAACCCTTTAGTTATCAAACTGTGCATCCCCTTTGATCCAGCAGTGCTACTACTGGTCTTACATCCCAAAGAAATACTGAGGAGGGGAAAGGGACCTGTATGTGCCAAAATGTTTGTGGCAGCTCTTTTTGTAGTGGCTAGAAATTGGAAGATGAATGGATGTCCATCAATTGGAGAATGGTTGGGTAAATTGTGGTATATGAAGGTTATGGAATATTATTGCTCGGTAAGAAATGACCAGCAGGAGGAATATAGAGAGGCCTGGAGAGACTTAAATCAACTGATGCTGAGTGAAATGAATAGAACCAAAAGATCGCTGTACACTTCAACAACAATACTGTATGAGGATGTATGCTGATGGAAGTGGATATCTTCAACATAAAGAAGATCCAACTCACTTCCAGTTGATCAATGATGGACAGAAACGACTACACCTAGGGAAGGAACACTGGGAAGTGAATGTAAATTGTTAGCACTACTGTCTATCTACCCAGGTTACTTATACCTTCGGAAGCTAATACTTAATGTGCAACAAGAAAATGGGATTTACACACATATATTATGTCTAGGTTATACTGTAACTCATGTAAAATATATGGGATTGCCTGTCATCTAGGGGAGGGAGTAGAGGAAGGGAGGGGGTAATTTGGAAAAATGAATACAAGGGATAATGTTATTTAAAAAAATTACTCATGCATATGTACTGTCAAAAAATTTATAAATAAAATTAAAAAAAAAAAAAAAGAATGATAACCCTTTGTTGATCTGGCCATTTCTAGATAATTACTGGATAAAAAGCCTCTTGGGCTTAGCCAGGTGAGCCAGGGCTAATTATTCTCTCATGTAAGTATGAATCATTACAATCAAGAGTTATTTATCAGCACAAATACTGCTTTTGTTAAATGGTAATTGAGTAAATGCTAATTTTCATGAATGGTTTTCTCCTTTATACCATTAAAGATTAACAAGATGATGTGTGTGTGGGGGGCTATTTAATATAAAAGAGAAAGTGTAAAATAAAGGACAGTAATGGGAGTTTTTCTCAAAATTTTATCTTTCTTACCCACAGCACTGGTACTCTTAACTTAATCCTTCCCTGAAATTGATTCTGCCTTGCTAATAATGAAGAATCCCCAAAGAGCCTGATTTGTTCAAGCTAAATGTCAGCATTTTAACGTTGTGAAATTGAATATGATACCACATTCAGATTGAGAAATGTCTAATCAACCCACCCTGGCTACCTAAAATTGGAACATGTCTCAACAGGAGAATGGAGCCCATGTGACTGACATTTTGTTAATTGGGCTATTCAGGAAAGGGATCTATCTACAAATTGTCAAATTCCTGATTCGGAAAGGAAAAGGGGGTCCCTCTTCCTTTTACTGTAATTACAAAGCAAGCCTGGGTTGCTTCCCTCTATATAAATTGTTAAATTCTCCAAACAACTAAGGGAGTGAAAGAGTGCTCCCATTACTCACTTCTACTCTTTCGAAAAGTTGATTCATTATTTGGAAATAAAATTGGGATTTTGGGGATGTTCCCTTTATCTCCTTTTCTGAGATGGAGATATCTGGTCTTCTCATAATTTGAGATGTTATATCCTCTTAAAGTACTTCTCCTTTGCTTTTATATCCTCAGTTTTATTAGCATGAAAGTGTCCATATAATGTTCTGATAATTATTTTTATTTACCCTGATTTTGCTGTGAATTCACTCTGCTCATTTGCTACTTTATTGATTTGATTTTCTACTCTCTTCATTTTAATTAGATTAGCTAAAGTCTTATCAATATTTTCAAAGCACCATCTTTTGATCAGATTATTTCTATGTATTTTTTATTTTCAATATATCCTCTCTAATATTTAACATTCCTCTTTTTAAAAAGTTTATTTGTTGGCTTTCTGACTTTTTAAAGTTTATTTATTTAAAACAAACATAAAGAAAGAAAACACAAAATAGAAAAAGGAAAAAAATTACATGCCCACAGAACATCAGGGAGGATTCAATATATGTAGTAATAAATTTCCATTTCAAGCAAGTTTACATAATATTAAAAGACATCATATTCATGACTATCCACTTTTCTTTGCTTCCTTGTAGATTCTCTTGTTCTCTTGTGTACTTTTTATTTTATACTTTTCCCCCCTTTCTTTCCTCCTATCTCCCCTCTGCAGTCTACAGTTAAACATAGATATATCAGGGTAGCTAGATGGTACAACAGATAGTGTGCTGGTCCTGAAGTCTGGAGAACCTGAGTTCAAGTCTGGTCTCAATCACTATACTTAAGCTGTGTGATCCTGGGCAAGTCACTTTATCCCAATTGCCTCAGCAAAACAAACAAACAAAAGCCATGCATAGGTGTGCATACACACACAACCTTTTCCTTGACAGTTTTGTTTTTTTAGACTCACATCATATTAAGCTCTGCCCCAATCTTTCTTTCAAACTATCTGATTACTAATGTCAACCTTGGACATAGGGTTTATTTACATTTCCACATGTCTTTTTTTTTTTTTTCATTTAATATTATACTTAAGTTTTCTGCATTATAATATTTTCAGCCACAGCCCTACTTCTTTTCATTGTCAACATATAGTATTTGAGGTCCTGTGAACTTTAATAGTAGTTGCATATAAATCCGGTACAATTTTAATTCTAGCTCCAGCATATTTGAATTGTTTCTTTTTTGATTCTTGTAAAATTTTCTATTTTATCTGGAGGTTTTGAAATTCAGCAGTGATGTTCCTACATCTTTTCCTTGTAGGATTTCTTTGAAGTGGTGATTGGTGGGTTTTTTCTATCCTTACTTTCCTCTTTGTTCGATCCCTCCAGGAAAATGTTCTTCATTTATTATTATTATTATTTTCATTTTGCATTATTGTGTCAAGGTTATTTTTCTGGTCAAAGTTTTCATGTAGTCTAATTATTATTATTATTTTTTTTCTTTCTCTTCTTGGTCTGTTTTCCAGATCTGTTGTTTTTCTTATAAGATGTTTCACATTCTGTTCTATTTTTTCATTCTTTATGTTTTGTTTTGTTATTTCTTGGTCTCTTATAGCTTCACCGACTTCTCCTTGTCCATTTTCTGCTTTTAAGACCCCCAATCTCCTTTTCTAGTTGGTTGACTTTCCTTTCATAATCTTGTTTTTCTTAGATTGCATTTTTTCCACCCTCGATCTTTCTCATTTGGTTTTTAAAATCTTTTTTGAGTTCTTTCAGGGCAGGTAACCATTTAATGTTACTCTTTAAAATAGGAGAAGCTTTTTCTTTTTTACATCAATGTCCTTCTCTAAAGATGAACCCAGCCTTCCCTATTCTCATAGTACCCCCTATGGCTGGGGTCTTTCTTTGCCTGCTCATTATTACTTTTTTATGGGCATTTATTAGTGTAACTGCTTCCAGTTCTGGGGTGGTGGTGGGGATGGCATTTCTGGTTTCACTTCAGTTCTCCTTCTGATCTGGAATGCAAACTAAGAACCATGTCCTCCTGCAGGTGCTGGCAGCCAGCAGCTGGTGCCCCACTCACCTACCAGCTATGCTGGTTCCTTCTATCCCAGAGACCTGTCTGTGCAGCATAGCTGGGCCTGGTGTTCCTTACCAGACAAGGCCCCCTCAGACTTTTTGCACTCAGACTGCTGACTCCCCCATGCTGTCCAAGGTGGTGAAAGTTCCTGTGGCCCCAGCTAGGGCTGAGCCCAACTCCAGATTTAGCTTGTGGTTTCAGTGGAGCTCCTTTGGAGTTGTTTACACATTTCACACTAGTCAAACCTTGGTTTGACTGAGTCTTTCTTTGGGTCTTCTCTGGTGGTCCCAGGAGGACCCCTATTCTGCCCCAATTCTTGTGGTGATCGCACTAGCACCCTGGATATCTTAGAATCAGCTGGAGTCAAGATAAGCAAAAGTCTTTATTCTAGGTCTTTATTGGTAGAAGTGAAGAGAGTGAATGTGTAGGATCTCTTTGAGCTCACTGCCTCATTTCTTATTCTCTCACGGAGAAGACCCTGGCTAGTCTCCTGTATGTCCTAGTCCCTCCCACAATTCTCTGTATACACCAAATGATTGGGCCAGCACAGGATTAGGGAAGGGCCATTTTCCAAGCATATTGTCCAATCAGTAAGTAGCCTCAAGTGCTCCATTGTCCAACCTCAGTGCATTGACTCAAGACTTTCAGCCCTTTACATCTCCCCGCTTTCTTTTGTTTTAGAACACAAGTGGTCACACCTCCCCCCCCCCACACACACACACTTCTCAGGAAGGGAGGTGAAAAGCACCAAAGGAAAGTGGGGATTGCTGGCGGGTTTCTGGGCTGAAGAGTCTTACTAGAAACAGGTATGCACAAACTAATCAGCATAGGAAGTATTACACAAGCACATAGCAATAATGCACAGGCTATTAGTGATGACTCTCCCCACAGTCAGTGCAGACTCAATGTGGTGTAACAAATGTGAATTGTACATGCAAGTAGTGAGATAACAAACAATATCAATGAACGTGGTCTTGTAAAAAATTTCCAGAAGTCCTAGGAGGAGGGTATGTAAACATCAGTCACACATATGCCTTCTTCAGCAACCAAGAGATAGTCCAAAACCAATCTATTGTCTATTGCTTCACGTGTCAGGGAATCCAATGATCCTTACAGGTTTTGAAGTCCTGCAACAGTGTTTTATGTGTTAGGGAATCTAATGATTCCTGCAGATTTTGAAGTCCTGCAACAGTTTTATCATTTCTCAGAAAATCCAATGATTCTTGAGCGTTTTCTGTAATGTCCTGTTGTCTCCAGGAACTGCCAATCGCTCTCTGGGAGGAGATCTGCTATCTCAACTCAATCTCCTGGCCAGACTCTTCTTCCTGCAGAGAGCCATCCCAACTTTGGCCTAGAGTAGACTCTCACTCTGTCCAAGACTTGACTAACCCCTTGGCCTCTTACCCTCTTCTTTTATCCTAGCAGAGATTGTAGTGAGAACTTAACGGGGCTTGTGAGAAAATACTTCAACCAATGAACTTGCTCCTTTTAAAGGTTGTGTAAACTCCTTTTCAGAACTTCTTCTCAGAAGTTCAAAGGTGCAAACTCTCCCTAAGGACCAGAACTAAAAATGTGAATTCAGAGCCAGAGAACTGTCTAGACAACCTGAGTTCTCACCCTGCAATCCCAACATCAGAGAACTGTCCAGACAACCTGAGTTCTCACCTTGTAATCTTAACAGTTTTCAAGTCCAACAACAATCTTTTCATGTCTCAGAGAATCCAGTGATTCCTGAGGATTTTGAAGTACAACAATTTTTGATGTCCACGAGTCAAACACCATAACTGCCATGCTCTTTCAGTGATGGGCACAGTCAGCAACGGAACCACCCGATAGTTCTTGGGTCTTCTTCTTCATTTCAAGGGCCTGCTCCGTCTCTCTGATGGACAAGGCGAATACGATTTGTTGTCACCCATTTGATTCCTTTTCCATCTGTGGAGATACAAGCGAACCCTCTCCCCCAAGCAGTTAACCTATCTGGTCCCTTCCATTTACCATTTTCTGGGTCTATCCATATGACCTGGCGATTATCTAAAGACAGTGGAGCTGCTTGCACTGGACACTACCCTTCCAGTGGGTTATAAAACCTGTCTGCCAGAGCCAGTGCATCTTTGTCAAAAATCAAGAAGTTAATAATATACAGAGCTAGATTTTGAAGTTCTCTAGAGTTACCTGTGATTGCCCCTTTCTTTTGTTTTTGGAGGAGCGTCTTAATGTCTCTGTTTCTCCTCTCTACTATTGCCTGTCCTTGAGGATTAAAGGGCATGCTAGTAGTGCATAAAATCTTATACTGTGCACAAAAGTGTGCAAAATGTTTAGAAGTATATGCAGCTCCATTGTCTGTTTTTATTGCTTGTGGCACACCCATAATTGCAAATGCTTGTATAAGGAATTCAGTGACCACTTGGACTGTCTCTTTTGCTGTTGGTATTGCAAAAATGAATCCTGAAAAAGTGTCTACCACAACATGGATAAAACTGACGACCAAAAGATTTATAATGGGTCACATCCATTTGCCAAATTTCATCAGGTCTCAAACCACGAGGGTTCTTCCCTGGAGGGAGTATAGGAGTGTGGAAAGGAAGGCAAGCTGGACAGGCTTTTACTATGCTCCTAGCCTCCTCTCTTGTTATTCCAAATTGTAAACGTAAAGCTCGAGCAGCCTGATGATATTTAAAATGAGATTCTTGGGCTTCTTGAAATAAAGGAGTATTGGCCAACATGGTTAGAAGACTATCTGCCTTTGAATTATCATCAAAAATAGGACTTGGAAGTCCACTATGAGAATGGACATGCAAGATATAAATCTTACCTGGATGCTTTCTCACTTGCTCTTGAAGTTCCTTAAAGAGCTGATATATATTGGAGACTACAAATTTTATTTGGGCTGTGGCAATTCTTTGTACCACACCTACTGAATAGGCCAAATCAGATATTATATTTATATCTCCTGGATAATAAGTAAGAGCTAGAATGATTGCATACAATTTATTCTGCTGAGTGGACTGAAAAGGAGTTCTGACTACTCTACAGTTAAATCAGGAGAGTATACAGTACAAATATTATGTTTGGATGCATCTGTAAAGATAGTTGGTCCTTTAAGAGGAACTTTAGAAACCTTTTCTTCAAGAATCCATCGCCAATTATGTAACAGTCTGGTTAACTTTAATGGAGACCCATGTGTAAAATTTGGAGCCATGGGTAATAAAATTTGCCACTCTGGAATGGTTTCACAGAACACATTAACTTGTGCATTAGTATAAAAGGTGTATATCTTGTCAGGTCTTATCCCAGATAATTATATTGCCCACTTAATGGCCTTTAATAAAATTCTAGCCACAAGAACTGGGTAAGGAGTAAGGGTTTATTCTGGCTGTGCTGGGAGGTTCACCCATTCTATCACACTGTCTCTTTGATGAAGGACTGCTGTGGGTGCCTCTTGTGTAGCAAAAACTGATATTTCCAAGGGTTTTTGAGTGACTCTTTCAACCATATTGGATAAAGCCTGTTCAAATTCTCTCAAAGCCTCTTGAGCTTCTTTTGTAAGCTGGCGTAGTGAATTTAAAGCACTGTGTCCCCTTAAAATGTCATATAATGGTTGCAGTTGTAGTCAAGCCTAACACTGGACACATCCATTGGATATCTCCTATCAATTTCTGAAAGTCATTTAAGGTGTTTAGCTTCTCTATTCTTTTTTATTATTATTATTAATTTTATAATTATAACATTTTTTTACAACATTATCCCTTGTACTCCCTTCTGTTCTGAATTTTCCCCTACTTCCCTCCACCCCCCCACCTAGATAGCAGGTATTCCCATACATATTAAATATGTTATAATATACAATATATATGTGCAGAACCAAATTTTGTTGTTGTTGTTGTTGCAAAGGAAGAATTGGATTTGGAAGGTAAAAAAATAACCTGAGGAGAAAAACAAAAACAACGCTCACAGTTTACACTCATTTCCCAGTGTTCCTTTTCTGGGTATAGCTGATTATGTCCATCATTGATCAATTAGAATTGCATTAGCTCTTCTCTATGTTGAAGATATCCACTTCCATCAGAATACATCCTCATACAGTATTATTGTTGAAGTGTATAATTCAATAGTTTTTTACTTTCAATCGCCTAGTTCTGCTGGTTTCACTCAGCATCAGTTGATATAAGTCTCTCCAAGCCTCTCTGTATTCATCCTGTTGGTCATTTCTTACAGAACAATAATATTCCATAACATTCATATACCATAATTTATCCAACCATTCTCCAATTGATGGACATCCGTTCATTTTCCAGTTCCTTGCCACTACAAAAAGAGCTGCCACAAACATTTTGGCACATATAGGTCCCTTTCCCTTCTTTAGTATTTCCTTGGGATGTAAGCCCGATAGCAGCACTGCTGGATCAAAGGGTATGCACAGTTTGATAACTTTTTGGGCATAATTCCAGATTGCTCTCCAGAATGGTTGGATTCTTTCACAATTCCACCAACAATGCATCAGTGTCCCAGTTTTCCCACAGCCCCTCCAACATTCATCATTATTTGTTCCTGTCATCTTAGCCAATCTGACAGGTGTGTAGTGGTATCTCAGAGTTGTCTTAATTTGCATTTCTCTGATCAGTAGTGATTTGGAGCACTCTTTCATATGAGTAGAAATAGTTTCAATTTCATCATCTGAAAATAGTCTGTTCATATCCTTTGACCATTTGTCAATTGGAGAATGGCTTGATTTCTTATAAATTAAAGTCAATTCTCTGTATATTTTGGAGATGAGGCCTTTATCAGAGCCTTTAACTGTAAAAATGTTTTCTCAGTTTGTTGCTTCCCTTCTAATCTTGTTTGCATTAGTTTTGTTTGTGGAAAAGCTTTTTAATTTTATGTAATCAAAATGTTCTATTTTGTGATCAATAATCTCTAGTTCTCCTTTGGGCACAAATTCCTTCCTTCTCCACAAGTCTGAGAGGTAAACTATCCTATGTTCCTCTAATTATGATCTCGTTCTTTATGTCTAAATCTTGGACCCATTTAGTATGTGGTGTTAAGTGTGGGTCCATGCCTAGTTTCTGCCATACTAATTTCCAATTTTCCCATCAGTTTTTTGTCAAATAATGAATTCTTATCCCAAAAGTTGGGATCTTTGGGTTTGTCAAACACTAGATTGCTATTTTCATTCACTATCTTGCCCTGTGAACCTAACCTATGCCACTGATCAACTAGTCTATTTCTTAGCCAATACCAGATGGTTTTGGTGACTGCTGCTTTATAATATAGTTCTAGATCAGGTACAGCTAGACCACCTTCATTTGATTTTTTTTTTTCATTACTTTCCTTGAAATTCTCGACCTTTTGTTCTTCCATATGAATTTTGTTGTTATTTTTTCTAGGTCATTAAAATAGTTTCTTGGGAGTCTGATTGGTATAACACTAAAAAATAGATTAGTTTAGGGAGTATTGTCGTCTTAATTATATTTTCTCAGCCTATCCAAGAGCACTCAATGTCTTTCCAATTATTCAAATCTGACTTTATTTTTGTGGCAAGTGTTTCGTAATTTTGCTCATATAATTCCTGACTTTCCTTTGGTAGATATATTCCCAAATATTTTATACTATCGTCTGTTATTTTGAATGGAATTTCTCTTTGTATTTCTTGCTGTTGGATTTTGTTGGTAATGTATAAAAATGCTGAGGATTTATGTGGATTTGTTTTGTATCCTGCAACTTTGCTAAAGTTCTGAATTATTTCTAATAGCTTTTTAGCAGAGTCTTTGGGATTCTCTAAGTATACCATCATGTCATCTGCAAAGAGTGATAGTTTGATTTCCTCATTACCTACTCTAATTCCTTGAATCTCTTTCTCAGTTCTTATTGCCGAGGCTAGCGTTTCTAGTACAATGGTGAATAGTAATGGTGATAGTGGGCAACCTTGTTTCACTCCTGATCTTACTAGGAAAGGTTCCAGTTTATCGCCATTACATATGATGTTTACTGACGGTTTTAAATATATGCTCCTTATTATTTTAAGGAATAGTCCATTTTTTCCTATACTCTCAAGAGTTTTTAGTAGGAATGGATATTGGATTTTATCAAATGCTTTTTCTGCATCTATTGAGATGATCATATGGTTTTTGTTAATTTGGTTATTGATATAGTTGATTATGCTAATAGTTTTCCTAATATTGAACCAGCCTTTCATTCCTGGTATAAATCCCACTTGGTCATAGTGTATTATCCTGGGGATGATTTTCTGTAATCTTTTTGCTAATGTTTTGTTTAATATTTTAGCATCAATATTCATTAGGGAGATTGGTCTATAATTTTCTTTCTCAGTTTTCAGCCTACCTGGTTTAGGTATCAGTACCATTTCTGTGTCATAAAAGGAATTTGGTAGGATTCTTTCAATCCCTATTTTTTCAAATAGTTTATATAGCATTGGAGTTAGTTGTTCTTTAAATGTTTGGTAGAATTCACATGTAAATCCATCTGGTCCTGGGGATTTTTTTTTAGGTAGTTGGTTAATAGCTTGTTCTATTTCTTTTTCTGAAATGGGACTATTTAGACTATTTACTTCTTCCTCTGTTAATCTGGGAAAGCTATATTTTTGAAGGTATTCTTCCATTTCATTTAAGTTATCGAATTTATTGGCATAAAGTTGAGCAAAGTAGCTCCTAACTATTGTTCTAACTTCCTCTTCATTAGTGGCGAGTTTTCCCTTTTCACTTTTAAGACTAATGATTTGCTTTTCCTCTTTCCTTTTTTAAATCAGATTTACTAAGGGTTTTTCTATTTTGTTGGTTTTTTCATAGAACCAACTCTTAGTTTTACTAATTAATTCAATAGTTTAGAAATAATTCTGAATTTTAGCAAAGTTGCAGGATACAAAATAAATCCACATAAATCCTCAGCATTTTTATACATTAACAACACAATCCAACAGCAAGAGATACAAAGAGAAATTCCATTCAAAATAACGGTCAATAGTATAAAATATTTGGGAATCCATCTACCAAAGGAGAGTCAGGAATTATATGAGCAAAATTACAAAACATTTGCCACAAAAATAAAGTCAGATTTAAATAATTGGAAAGACATTCAGTGCTCTTGGATAGGCCGAGCAAATATAATTAAGATGACAATACTCCCTAAACTAATCTATTTATTTAGTGCTATACCAATCAGACTTCCAAGAAACTATTTAAATAACCTAGAAAAAATAACAACAGAAATCATATGGTACAACAAAAGGTCGAGAATTTCAAGGGAAGTAATGAAAAAAAAAATTAAGTGAAGGTGGTCTAGCTGTACCTGATCTAGAACTATATTATAAAGCAACAGTCACCCAAACCATTTGGTATTGGCTAAGAAATAGACTAGTTGATCAGTGGCATAGGTTAGGTTCACAGGGCAAGATAGTGAATAAAAATAGCAATCTGGTGTTTGACAAACCCAAAGATCCCAACTTTTGGGATAAGAATTCATTATTTGACAAAAACTGCTGGGAAAACTGGAAATTAGTATGGCAGAAACTAGGGTCCAAGATTTAGGCATAAAGAATGAAATAATAAATAAATTGGAGGAACATGGGATGGTTTACTTCTCAGACTTGTGGAGGAGGAAGGAGTTTGTGTCCAAGGGAGAACTAGAGAGCATTATTGATCACAAAATAGAACATTTTGATTACACCAAATTAAAAAGTTTCTGCACAAACAAAACTAATGCAAACAAGATTTGAAGGGAAGTAACCAATTGGGAAAACATTTTTAGAGTTAAAGGTTCTGATAAAGGCCTCATCTCCAAAATATACAGAGAATTGACTTTAATTTATAAGAAATCAAGCCATTCTCCAATTGATAAATGGTCAAAGGATATGAACAGACAATTTTCAGATGATGAAATTAAAACTATTTCCACTCATATGAAAGAGTGTTCCAAATCACTATTGATCAGAGAAATGCAAATTAAGACAACTCTGAGGTATCACTACACACCTGTCAGATTGGCTAAGATGACAGGAACAAATAACGATGAATGTTGGAGGGGCTGTGGGAAAACTGGGACACTGATACATTGTTGGTGGAATTGTGAAAGAATCCAACCATTCTGGAGAGCAATCTGGAATTATGCCCAAAAAGTTATCAAACTGTGCATACCCTTTGATCCAGCAGTGCTACTACTGGGCTTACATCCCAAGGAAATACTAAAGAAGGGAAAGGGACCTGTATGTGCCAAAATGTTTGTGGCAGCCCTTTTCATAGTGGCTAGAAGCTGGAAAATGAATGGATGTCCATCAATTGGAGAATGGTTGGGTAAATTATGGTATATGAATGTTATGGAATATTATTGTTCTGTAAGAAATGACCAACAGGATGAATACAGAGAGGCTTGGAGAGACTTACATCAACTGATGCTAAGTGAAACGAGCAGAACCAGAAGATCATTATACACTTCAACAATGATACTGTACGAGGATGTATGCTGATGGAAGTGGATATCTTCAACATAGAGAAGAGCTAATCCAATTCCAATTGATCAATGATGGACAGAATCAGCTACATCCAGAAAAGGAACAATGGGAAATGAGTGTAAACTGTTATTTTTACCTTCTGAATTCAATTCTTCCTGTGCAACGAGAAATTCGTAGAATATACTGTAATATATTTAACATGTATAAGACTGCCTGCCATCTGGGGGAGGGGGTTGGGGAAGGAAGGGAAAAAATCTGAATAGAAGTAAGTGCAAGGGATAATGTTGTAAAAAAAATTACCCATGCATATGTACTGTCAAAAAAAAAAGTTATAATTATAAAATAAAATAAAAATTAAATTAAAAAAAAGAAAAAAAAATTCAATAGTTTGTTACTTTCAATTTTATTAATCTCATCTTTTATTTTTAGAATTTCAAGTTTCGTGTTTGTCTGGGGGTTTTTAATTTGTTCCTTTTCTAGCAATTTTAGTTGTAAGCCTAATTCATTGACCCTCTTTTTCTCTATTTTATGCAAGTAGGCTTCTAGAGATATAAAACTTCCTTATTACTGCTTTGGCTGTATCCCACACATTTTAGTATGATGTCTCATTATTGTCATTTTCTTGGGTGAAGTTATTAATTATGTCTATGATATGTTGTTTTACCCAATCATTCTTTAGTATAAGATTATTTAGTTTCCAATTATTTTTTGGTTTATTTTCCCCTGGCTTTTTATTAAATGTAATTTTCATTGCATTGTGGTCTGAAAAGGATGCATTTACTATTTCTGCCTTACTGCATTTGATTTTGAGGTTTTTATGTCCTAGTATATGGTCAATTTTTGTACAGGTTCCATGAACTGCTGAGAAGAAAGTGTATTCCTTTCTGTCTCCATTTAGCTTTCACCAAAGATGTATCATATCAAACTTTTCTAGTATTCTATTTACCTCTTTGACTTCTTTCTTATTTATTTTGTGGTTTGATTTATCTAATTCTGAGAGTGCAAGGTTGAGATCTCCCACTATTATAGTTTTGCTGTCTATTTCTTTTTGCAGCTCTCTTAATTTCTCTTTTAAGAATTTAGATGCTGCACCACTTGATGCACATATGTTTAATATTGATACTGCTTCATTATCTATGCTACTCGTTAGCAGGATATAATGCCCTTCCTTATCTCTTTTAATTAGATCAATTTTTGTTTTTGCTTGATCTGAGATGAGGATGGCTACCCCTGCTTTTTTGGCTTCACCTGAAGCATAGTAGATTCTGCTCCACCCTTTTACTTTTATTTTGAATGTATCACCCCGTTTCAGCTGTGTTTCCTGTAAACAACATATAGTAGAATTCTGGCTTTTCATCCAGTCTGCTAACTGCTTCCTCTTTATGAGGCAGTTTACCCCATGACTAATTCTATATTGTTTGCCATCCTGTTAACCCTTGCTTATGCTTTTCTCCTTTCCTTCCCTCTTACAGTCCTACCTAGTATTAAACTTGTGAACACCACTTGCTTTTCACAGCCCTCCCTTTTTAGTATCCCTCCCCCACCTTAAAGTTCCTCTTCTTATCTTACCTCTTTTTCTCACAATTTCTGTATTCCCTTCCCCTTTAGCTTCTCTATTCTTAAGGAAAATTTTTGTACTGTAAGCACCTTAGGGTATACTTCATATCCTAAATATTGAAAAGGTGCATGTCTGTGAATTTTTTCTGGAGCTATGTGCAATTTGTAGTTCCTTAAGTGTTTCCATGGTCTTTTGTAGATATGCTTCTAATATTTGTTCCTCAGGTTCACATCCCAATATATCATCCATGTAATGTAATAACATTACTTTTGGAAATGCTTTTCTTACTGGAGTAAAAGCAGCAGCAACATACATTTGGCACATAGTAGGGCTGTTTTTCATTCCTGTTCCTGTTGCAAAACTGTCCATTCATATCTTTTATAAGGCTCAGCTAAGTTAACGCTGGGCACTGAAAAGGCAAATCTTTTCATATCTTCCTTATCTAGAGGGATAGAATAGAAACAATCCTTAATGTCTATAACCCACAGAGGCCATTCTCTAGGCAATTGAGTAGGAGATGGAAAATCAGGTTGAAGAGTTCCCATAGTTTCCATCTATTCATTTACTTTTCTTAAATCAGTCAACATCCTCCATTTTCCAGATTTCTTTCTTACAATAAATACTGGAGAATTCCAAGGACTTAGAGAAGGTTGTAAGTGTCCTTGGTCAAGTTGCTCCTGTACTATATCTAATAAGGCCTGACTTTTATCTTAGGCTAAGGGCCACTGTTCTATCCACACTGGTGTATCAGTTTTCCATTGGATAGGAACAGGTGAGAGTGTTGGCAGGCCTTCAATAGCAGCCCTACCTAAAAAACTGAAGTACTCATTTTTAATCCTAATTGTTGTAAAATGTCTCTTCCTCACAGATTGATGGGGATTTTTTCAACTATAAAAGGAGTAAAAACTCCTGTTTCACCTTCAAATACCCATCTCAAAGGAGCAGCACTAACTTTAGCTGCTATTGATCCTCCTACACCAGACATGTAGGTGTCTACCTTAATCTTTGGCCAGTGACTGGGCCAGTTGGCACCTCTAATGACTGTGCAATCTGCACCGGTGTCTACCAATCCTTATAATGGTATGCCATTTATATAGATAATGAGCATAGGTCAGTCAGCTGTCACAGCTGCTGTCTAGTATATTCCTGGATTTTGCTGCTTGGAGTCAGAATCTGAGCAACTATCACCGATTGCTTATTAGAAGTCTGTATCAGTAAACCTGATGCTACTAATTCTCCTGGTTGATAAGTCACACATTATCTCCCTGTGTTAGTGACTGGGATATTATCTGCACATTCCCCAGTTTCCCACATCAGAGTATGGATGGACACTGTTTTGTAAGCACTCAGGAGGTGAAATGGTCAAGCCTACTGTGCCTGGAGGCAAGGGATCCATAGGCTGGAGAAGAACAGATTTCACCTCTCCATGGGGTATCTCAGTTATCCCAGCTACATACAACTGTATTCTCCCCAATTGTAATCCCTTTCTTCCATCAGATGGCTTCCTGGCTGATTGGTCATGTCTGGGTACTGAATTTCTAGGCACTCTCTGGGTGTAGCATCAGCTGCCATCATGCCTTTGGCTCTGGGGCTGGGTCCCTCATCCCATTTCCTTGAATCAGTCTACATTCTGATGCCCAGTGGAAGCCTCTGTTGCATTTTGGACATGGGGTTTTGCGTCTTGTTCTGCCACCCTGTTTTCTCATTCTGTCTCTATGCCAACATTGAGCTTTCAGATGCCCTACTTTACCACATTGAAAGCATTGATGAGTCTCTCTGGAAGTCCCTTTCCACAAGGGACTTTATCTTCCCATGTTTGGATCTTGGGAATTCTGCATCATAGACTGGCTATAAAAGGCATTTGTTCCCACTGTGGCACAGCATCTTATGATGTGTAGTCCTAGTATAATCCTTCTACAAACCTCATTAGCATTTTCTTTAGCAAATTGCTTTATCATAATGTCTGTTACTGCATTTTCACCATTAGTTTGTATGACAGTTGTCTGCAAATGTCCCACAAAATCAGCAAAGGGTTTATTTGGCCCTTGTGCAATTTTTGTGAAGGCCTCACCCTTGTCATTTTTCTGGGGAGAAAAGCCCATGCTTTGATAGCAGCAGCAGCAATTTGTTCATATGCTGCCATGGGGTAATTAATCTGTACTGAAATGTCTGCATAAGAACCTACATCTGTTAATTGGTCACAGGTGATTGAAGTATTAACTCCACTATGACTATTTTGTTGGGCTTTTATCCTATCCTACAGAGCTCACTATATTCAGAAAGCCACAAAAGTTTTGTCCAGGTTCTAAGCATGTCCTTGCTATAGATTAAGACTTCCTAAGCCAAATTTTGTAATAACATCTTAACATAAGCTGATGTAGCCCCATAAAGAGAGCAAGCCTTTTTCACATCTTTGAGGCTTTCTTTATCAAAAGGAGTGTGTCTTCTACTTTCTTGACCTGAAGAGTTAAACTATTGAATCACAGGATACATACTGATTTTCAAATTAGCTCAATCCTAGCCTTCTTCTTTGGCTTTAAGTAGTGCCTTTTGCAATCTAGTCATAGGAGGGTGATTGCTTCGGGGCAAGTGCTTGTGATATCACTATCCCTCCCACTACTCCTTGTCCCTCCATCCCAGAAGGTGAAGTTGATGGGGACGTGACAAAACCAGAGCCAGTTTAATTGGGGGTTGAAGCTGCCTGGTCAGAGCAAGAATCACCATGCCCTTCACCATGCTCTTCATCACCCCTTCATCCTCACTTAAGTCCATATGCCCTCTAGTGATATTGCTATTAATCCATTCATTGTCTTCCTCTTTTTCCTCATATTCCTCATCTGGCTGTTCTGAAACTTTTTCTTTTTTCTACAACTTGTAGGATTCTTTAAGGCCAATTGTATTATGTTGTATATATAGAATGTTTCCTTGGAAATTGAATGAGGACCTTTATCATTGTAGTATTCACATAGTTGATGTCCTACCAATTTCCATTTATCTAGCCCTATTTATTCTTCCTTTAAGAACAAAAGGGATGAGTGTTCTAATGTACCCAAGAGTCTAGTGATCTGCAACCAAGTTATAATTAAACCTTGTTCTTTGATCATCTTATACATGCTTTCTATAGCACCCCCTTGGGCTGGGGGTGGGGCTGGGGCTAAGGGAGAATCTTTTCCTAATATCTGCCCCATTTCAGCTAGAAAAGGTTACTAGTTTAGCCCTTAACAAAGTAAACTTTCCTGTTTGTCTATTAAAACACTCACCCTATTTCCTGGTCCCCGAGGGCTTCTTCAGTGAAATTAGGGTCCTTGGACCTGCATTGGGCGCTAAATGTGACGACTGCATGAGTACCCTGGATGCCTTGGAATCAGCCGGAGTCAGGATAAGCAAAAGTCTTTATTATTGGTCTTAAGCGGTAGAAGTGAAGAGAATGGATCTCTACAACCTCATCTCCTCATCTCTCTCAAAGAAGTGATCCTGGCTAGTCTCCCTGCACCTCCTAGTCCCTCCCACAATTCTCTGTACATACCAAATGATTGGGCCAGCACAGGATAGTGAGAAGGGCCATTTTCCAAGCATATTCTTATAGAGTATTGTCCAATCAGTAATTAACCACAAGGGCTTGATTGTCCGACCCCAGGGCATTGACTCAAGAGTTTCAGTCCTTTACAAACTCATTTCTTTTCCTCCACCAGTCTGTTAGCCCTAAGGTACAATTTTGTTTTGTTTGTGGGGGAAAATTTGGAAAGATTACTTTTTTTTTACCCACTCCACCATCTTCCTAGAATCCTCCATCTCTGATTTTTAAAAATGCAGTTTTAGTTCATTAATTCTTTTTTCTATTTTGTTAATGTATGATTGTAAGGCTATAATTTCCTCCCTGAGGACTGCTTTAGCTTCATCCCAGAAATTTTGGTATGTAGTTTCTCATTATCATTTTATTTTACATAGTTATTGTTTTTTTTTTTTTATCTGTTCCTTGACCCATATGTTATTTAAGATTTCATTGTTAAGTTTCCATTTGAGTCTGTATCTTTTATTTGTGGTCTCTGAACCAATTCCTATTCTTATACATTATGTTTTGTAAAGGATCTACTGATGGTTTTGCCAGTGCAAGCAACAACTCAGAGTTTTGTTTTCTTATTCAATCTTGTTTAATCTATTGATATTTAAGTTATGATTTAGGTTTATATTTTCCTTCATCTCTAAAATTGTTTTTATTAAGTTATGATCTTCCCCCCACCTTCTGCTATACAGTGTATTATGTTTCTTCAATCACTTTATTTATTTAAAAAAAAAATGACTCTGGTCCAATGGGCTCTTTTCCCTCATGCCTGATCTTCTCCTCTCATTTGTCACCCCTTTTCCTTTAGGTTTTTGTTTCTTAGCTTTCCTCTCCTGATTTTATCTGGTTCCTCTCAGTCAGTAAAGTAAATTCCCTCTTCCTTCCCTCCTCCTCAGCTAGTCTTATTCATTAGTCTTTACATTTTTTTTTTTGCTTTATTATTTGCTCTTTTAAAATTTTAAAAATAATTGTTTTCAAAATATATGCAAGATAATTTTCAACATTCACCCTTGCAAAGCTTTGTGTTCCAAATTTTTTCCCTCCCTTCCCTTCACCCTCTGCCCAAAACAGCAAGCAATCCAATATAGGTTAAACATATGCAATTCTTCTCAATGTATTTCTGCCTTTATCATGCTTGCACCCCTCTTAAAGAAAGATTTTTTCTCATTATCTATCTTTTTTCGGTTTATTCTAGACCCTTATTCTCTGATGCATGAATTCATACTTATCTGGTCTCTCTTCTTTCTTTTCTTCATGCAGTCAAAGCTTCCAAGATCTCAGTTCTGAACTCTTCCTTAAAGGCACTCTCCAGCATTGCCTTTTAGGATTTAGCTCATCATTCCTCAGGAGCAGGACAATGCCAGTCATTGCAGTGTCAGAGAGGAATCCACCTCAGATCTAGATGCTCTCTTGTTGACTTTTGTTTTTCTTCTACATTTCCCTGGGAATCTCTTCTCTGTGCCCATAATCTCCCACTTCTCCAGGTGCCAGTTGCCCCCAGACGTCCTGACTCTCTCTTCCTGATGAGCAGACTTTCTAAGCCCCAAGTGCTCAAGGCCTCATCTTACATGAAATCCTTATCTCCTTTCACCTAGAGGAGTATTTGTCAGTGGAACCTTTTCCCACCTCCAGAGTAAAGCCTTTCCCTCTTTCCCTCAGTGGAACATTTTCTCACCTCCAAAACAAGGCCTTCTTCCTCCCTTTCCCTCTTCCTCCTCACCCACTCCCCTCTCTTTTTTTCTGAGGCTATGTTGCTCATCCTTGATTTCACCTGACTGCTCTCTTATTTCCCTCTTTCATTTGTAGGTCTGTTCCATCCATCATGGTCCCTGGCCCCCTCATCACTGCTGCCTCTCCTAGATTTTTCACCTGCCTCCTGGTCTTCTTGCATACATTAAAAGTCTCCTTCTTACTGTCTCTCTGTTGTCATTGTTGCTATTATCTGCATTGAGTCACTATTGGAGAAGCAAAGAACCTTTTCGATTCTGGCTTGCTTGTGAAAAATGCTTCAATTTTTTCTTTATGTTTAAGCTCAGATCTGCAGTAGAGCTCACTGTGGGCTGCATCCTGAGCTCCATTGTCCTTCAAAACATATGATTCTATATCTCTGCTCTATTTGTAACTGAAGGTCTTTCTCTTGATGACTTTCAGAACCAAACTCTTGGACTTTTCAGTCTAGAGGTTGTTTTTTTTTTTCCTCCTAGAAATGACCTGAAACCTTTTTTCAATTACAATTCCATTTTCCATATTCAGAAATGCTGGACAATCCTTTCTATTATTTCTTTCACTATCATGTTAAGGATTTTTTGGAGGGAGAGTGCATGGGGTGAGCAGAGAGAACTAGCACTCTGGGATAAAGGCTTTCTGAGGCTTTGGCAGGGCTGCTCATGCACCTGTCACTCAGCTCTCCCCTCTGGCTCCATGAAGCTGTAACATGCACAGAAGCCATACCCCAATAAAACCTCTCAGCAGACAGACTAAACCAACTGAAGAGTAACTCGAGGAGCCTCAAACGTGACTGTGTTCTCTAAGCAGGCGAATAATTCCCTGGTGGAATGGGAGAATGAGAACAATTTGTTTCCATGGTCAGGAAGGTGGTTGCTGCAGGTGCTGTGGAGTGCTTGGAGCCAGAAGACGCCAGGAGCATCTGAGCGTCCTGGGCTGTGACCTGTCATCTGGACTTTTGTTCTGTCACTGAGCTTTGAAGATAGGAGTGGGGGGAGAGACACATACACAGAGAGGAGAGAGAGAGAGAGAGAGAGAGAGAGAGAGAGAGAGAGAGAGAGAGGTGAATGACTTCATGCACTTTTGCTTTCCTCTTCAAAAACGAAAGATGAACAACAAGGTCTTTTGCCCTGTTCTGTTTTTCTCTATGCACCCTGACTTCAGGAAAAGCAGATTTTCTTTGGAGGTTCTTTTTTCTTCTTGTCTTCTGGATCACCATCTTCTGGGCTTCCCACTAGAACTGCTATGCAGGCCATGAATCCTGCTCATTCTCATAATTTTCATTTTTCTTTGAAGCCCCATGGGGACACATTCCCCATTCCCCAGAATTCTGTCTCATCACATAATTTTTCTTTGCTTGCAGCATCGATTCTTTGATGACTGAGCTTGTTTGCTCAATCTAGAGGCCGTATTTCCTTCTGTTACTACTTTCACTGTTGATTTATCTGTTTTTGTTCAAGGTCTCTGCGATTACTTCTTCCTGCAGTCTTTGGTCCTTTTAGTTGTTGTTGTTGTTTTTTTTTTTTCCTCCTTTTTTTCTTGATGGCTTACTTTCTGATTCCCCCCTCTCTTTATGATTGTATCCTGGGGGCCTGGATCTCAGAACATTTCAGCTTCTCCCATACAAGACAATTCATGGTTCATCTTTCCAAGTGACTTTTAGGTGGTCAGCAGGATGCTTAGGCTTGGCAGAGTGCTCACATAACCCCACACATAGTCTTGGGTCCTGGTGTCCTGTCCAGTTCAGACCCCGCTGAAAAGGCAGAGCTTTGGATCACTGGCATTTCTAGGTTGTAGCCCCTGGCAGATTTTGCTCCAAAGGACTGTGGTCATACTGTAGAAACCTGAACAAAATCTCCCTGGCCCTGGAAAGAGGAAGGAGAGGACTGTGGTTCAGAGATAACCTTTAATATAAGCCTGTGTTGTTTCCCTGAGTCTGTTAGTGTAGCCCTGGTGCTGGTAACATGGAGATGGGGGAGGGGCACCGAGTGAGCTCAGGGAGCTTGTCAGTTCCTGGATTTTTAAAACATCCTTTTGGATTTGGGGTGTTCCAACCCAAAGAAACAGCTGACGTTGCTTTCTTTTGCTGCATAATTTCTGTTTTGAGGAGGTTTGAGGGGTTGTGGGAGTAGGGAAAATGGTTAGTCTGCCATTTTGTTACTCATGTGTCTCTAATCATAGAATCTTAGATTTAGCTGGAAAGAGCCTCAGACCATCCTGGGGATTTGTTTTAGCCCATTCTATTGGATGCTCACTGACCTTTTGTGAAGTGGACACTGATTACAATCCATTCTTTGCCAAATCTTGAAAAGAGCATCTGAACCTTTGAGCCCATCGTCATTTCTAAGCCTAAATGCCCAGTGTCTTATTTCTCCGACCAAATGCCCTCAACCTGCCTTTTAAACATTTTTTTATACAGAAAACGAGGTCAATATAATCATTAAAAATTGTTTTCTTGTCAGCCCCCCAGCAAACAAAAGAATGTGAGTGTGTGTGTGAGCGTGTGTGTCAGTGTGTGTGTCAGTGTGTGTGTCAGTATGTGTGTGTCTGTATGTGTGAGTGTGTGAGTGTGTGTGTCAGTGTGTGTGTGTCTGTATGTGTGAGTGTGTGAGTGTGTGTGTGTGTGTGTGAGTGTGTGTGTGTGAGTGTGTGAGTGTGTGTGTGTGAGTGTGAGTGTGTGTGTGAGTGTGTGTGTGTGAGTGTGTGTGTGAGTGTGTGAGTGTGTGTGTGTGAGTGTGTGTGTGTGTTTGTGTGTGTGTATGAGCGTTTGTGTGTGTGAGTGTGTGTGTGGGGGGGTTAAAGAAGTGTAATTTGTCTCTTTGCATTCATTTCATTAATTATCTTAATGTGGCTTTATTCTGGCCATAATTAGGAAGCACAGTGGCTGAAGCATTGGT
This sequence comes from Sminthopsis crassicaudata, assembly GCF_048593235.1. Lineage (NCBI taxonomy): Eukaryota > Metazoa > Chordata > Mammalia > Dasyuromorphia > Dasyuridae > Sminthopsis > Sminthopsis crassicaudata. Next base: position 683,341,667 of record NC_133618.1, read on the forward strand.
CCCCGAGTCAGGGAGACCTGAATTCCAATCAGCTTCGGACACTTTCCAGCCTTCATTTATTCAATTGTCAAGTGGCGATGGCATAACCGTTAGCATGGAGATGACAGTAAGGGTCTGCCAGCCGTTTGAGGGTGCCCTTTCTAAAGGCCCAGTGCAGTGGGCACTCTGCAAGTGCTCCCTCCCTTGGGGCCGGGAGACGCGCGCTCTCAGTAACTAGCTTCACCACGAGTGCTCCCGATTTTCCACATTGGCCAGGCGCCCCCCGCCCATCGGTCCCAGGGCCTGCTCTCTCTTCGGGAACATTTTCCCGAGCTCAATCTTGGATTTCTCCCCAAATGGCCCTTGGGAAGCTCCCTTTCCTAGTCAGGACTGAGGACAGCTCCGCGATCCCCACTCTCCCGGGGCAAGTAATCCTTGGGTCAGCCCCCAAAGGGCCGGGGAGGCTCCAGCTGGAGGAAGGAGGGAAATGGCCTCTCTCGGGGCCTGGGGGCCTCCTCCAGGATGTGGGGGCGGAGAGAAGGTCGGTCCTCCGCGCCCCCGCCGGGGGTGTGCGCCCCGACCTCAGCGATCTCGGGCGGCTCCCGACTCCCTGGCCAGGGGCGTCGTTCCGCGGAGGAGTCTCCCCGCGGGGCGCGGCCGAGGCGGGGTTTGAACTCGGCTCTCTGCCCCAGGCCCGGCTCTTTCTCCGGCGTCGCCTGGAGGCTGCCGAGGGCCGGAGGGCCCGTGTGCTGCGGGGCCCGGGCTGTGGGGGAGGGTCGAGCTCGGCCCTCGGTTTCCTCACCCGCCAGGTGAGGGGGCTCCGAGCCGCGGAGCTGTGCCCGCCCCGAGTCTCCGGGCGGCCGGACGGGAGATCCGCGGGGGCCCCTGTGGGGGCTGTCCCCCGGCTTCAAGGGGCTGTGGGGGCAGGGCCGGGCTCACTTCCCCAGAAGCGGCTCTATTCAGGCTGTTCCCAGGAAAATGGGACAAGTGGTTGCCAAGGAGACCGTACAATGCCAATTATTAATGCGCAGCTCTGAATGTTGGAGAAGAGGCTGCGGCGCATTATGGGCGATTGTGGAGCGGGGCTTTATGTGCAAGCCTTTTGTGTGTGGCAGACGGCGGGCTGCGGAGGCCCGCGGCTGCCCAGGCTGCACCCGCTGCCCAGGCTGCCCCCGCTGCCCAGGCTGCACCCGCTGCCCCGGCTGCACCCGCTGCCCAGGCTGCACCCGCTGCCCAGGCTGCCCCGACTGCCCAGGCTGCCCAGGCTGCCCCCGCTGCCCAGGCTGCCCCCGCTGCCCAGGCTGCCCCCGCTGCCCAGGCTGCACCCGCTGCCCAGGCTGCCCCCGCTGCCCAGGCTGCACCCGCTGCCCAGGCTGCCCCGACTGCCCAGGCTGCCCCGACTGCCCAGGCTGCCCCGGCTGCACCCGCTGCCCAGGCTGCCCCCGCTGCCCAGGCTGCACCCGCTGCCCAGGCTGCACCCGCTGCCCAGGCTGCCCCGACTGCCCAGGCTGCCCCGGCTGCACCCGCTGCCCAGGCTGCCCCCGCTGCCCAGGCTGCACCCGCTGCCCAGGCTGCACCCGCTGCCCAGGCTGCCCCGACTGCCCAGGCTGCCCCGGCTGCACCCGCTGCCCAGGCTGCCCCCGCTGCCCAGGCTGCCCCGACTGCCCAGGCTGCCCAGGCTGCACCCGCTGCCCAGGCTGCACCGGCTGCCCAGGCTCCGGCTCGCGCGCTCTGCAGCCCCGGAGCTCGGTGTGGCAGCAGCCAGGGCATGGCCTCGGGAGCAGCCGGCTGCCCCCGCACACGTCCCTCAGCCTTGCCCCCTGCAGCTGGAGCTCCTGGCAGCTCTTCCCTCCCGCAGCCCGAGAGGGGAAGTGTAAAGCATTAAGCCAGCGCCCGGCGCACGCTCGCCACGCGTTAGCCGCTGTTTGCCGCAGTGCGGGAGGAGGCCGGGCTCGCCTCTGGAGGCCCGCGCCCGGAACGGGCTCTCAGCTCGTGCCCGGGGCTTGTCAGGCGTTAGTGACCCGCACCGCCACGGGTTGCGGGGAACCCCGGCGTCTGGCAGTCTCGTCTCCGGGGGAGACCACAGGCAGGGCCGGAGGGGGGAATCCTGGCACCGATGTGGCCGGGGAGATGGGGGAGAGCACTCGGTGCTCTGCCGCCTCAGCCTGGGCACTCTCGCTTCATTCGTCCCCAGCTTTCCCCTGACAGACATCCCGAGCTTCTCCAGATCCAAAGACTGGCCAGAAAGGGGACGCGGGACGGCGCCGATTCGGGCCTCGTGCCGCTTTTTTTAATGGAAGGGAATAAAAGAGGCAGAGGGAGCTGAGGAAGGCCGCCCCGATCTGCGCCGTCCCACGCAACATGTGACTGGCCGTACAAATATTCACCTGGCTGTGCAGATCCGCAGATGTGCGTGTGTATCCGCGTGTGTGAGTGAGTGTGTGAGAGTGTGTGTGAGTGAGTGTGTGAGAGTGTGTGTGAGTGTGAATGTGTGTTTGTGCGTGCTGGTGGGCACAGAGCGCGGGCTTTCCCTGCCTGTAGGACTGACCTGGGGGATGGCTGTGGCTTCTCCTTCCCCAGTAATTCTCTGCCACTTGTAGGTTGGAGGGGAAGCCAGTATCTGGGGCCTGGTGCATATTAGTAATGGATCAGGCGAGGACCAGCTCAGTGCCCACCAGAGGCTCGTCCTTGGTCCCAGGCTGGTCTGCAAAGCCCTTGCCCTCTTCCTGGGGGGGGGGGGCAGGTCATTCATCTCCCCCTGCTGCTCGCCTTTCTTGATCTGGCTGCTGCAGACTGGCATCCCAGTGTGGGGGATTCAGATGAGAGGAAGAAGGGGGAAGGGAAGACAAGATCCCCCTGTCTCCCTGGGCTTTGCTCTGACATTGGACGTGTCTTCTGCTTTTTCTTCCACCTTCGCCCGAATCTCTTCTGATGCAGCAAACACAAAACACAACTAGAGGAATCGTGTCTACTCTCTTTATGAGGGGTGGGGGCTAAATAGTAGAACAAAGCAGAGAGCAAAGCATGGTGGTCAGTCTGTCACAAATGCAGGTCACGGGCTGCCCTTTCCTCGTTTTGGTTCTAGGTGGATGCACGGATGGATGGATGGATAGATGGATGGATGGATGGATGGATGGATGGATGGATGGATGGATGCACGGATGGATGGATGGATGGATGGATGGATGGATGGTTGGATGGATGCACGGATGCACGGATGCATGGATGGATGGATGGATGGATGGATGGATGGATGGATGCACGGATGGACGGATGCATGGATGGATGGATGGATGGATGGATGGATGGATGGATGGAGGGCCTAGTGCTTCTTTTGCTCTGTCCCGGGAGGGAAAGCGTCCTCCATCAATACTTAGATGGTGGAGAGATAGGGAAGAGACAGCTATGTTGCTGCTACCTGTACTAGAAGGAAGGCCAAATGATATAGAGGTGGCTAGAGAGCCCACGAGGTGATGAGAAGTACAAGAGAAGAGACAGCCCCACCCACCTGTTATCCCATCTTTTCAGTTGTCACTCATCCCTTTCCTTCATCATTTTTTGTCCATTTACCTTTACTTATCCTCAGCTTGTCTGTGCTGGGGAAGGGCTGAGATAAGTGAGGATAAATAGAGAACAAGGAAATCGGGGAATCCCCACGTGTAGACCTCCTGTTCTCCAGGAAGACACCCATTCATGTAGGGAAGACAGAGAGCCCGGGGAGGAGCAGCACCACCAGGTCTCAGAGGGCAAAGCCAGATTCTGTGAGGATCCAGAGGGTGTGGGAGGAGCTCGCCCGCAGTCCGAAGACACCTGGTGGGAGGCTGCCTACTCTTCCCTGTGCAAGAGCAAGAGAGAAGAGGAGCCCTTCCTCCCATCCTTTCCTTGGAAGGAAAAGCAATAAGCAAAAAGCTTCTGCCTTCCCTGGAGAACCTTGGGGCAGGAAAGGAGCAGGAGAGTCCCCAGGCTCTGGTTGCCTCCTTCTGAGATAAACCCATAACCCAAGGATAGGCACAGCAGCCATACAACAGTCAGAGCATCAAGTCCCCTGGGACAAAACGTGATCCCCTTTTTTGGTCTTTTGATTTTTGTTCTTGTCGCCCCATGAGGTAGATTATTGTATTCTTCTGTTTTCTGTGGGTGAGACTTTTCCCTCAAGGGCTCTGCTTCCCACTGGCAAGACATTTTTTATGGTGTGTTTCAGCCTTCCCCACCCTCCTGTAATCTTGGTGTCTTGGTCATTCTTTTGTCTGACGCTTTCCTTGTCCCTGGTGCAGAATTGCTCCCCAGTTCTGCCCTGACCTCTTGGTCTTCTTTCACTGCACTGTATTTGGCATTTCCTTGTATTTATTCCTGTACTGCCCTCAGGGTTGGATTGGGACGTTAGACCAAGGGCAAGGTGAGGATCAGCCCCTGCTTTATTTCCTGGCTTCCCCTCCTGGCCCCCTGGGATATTGGTCTTAGCCCCTCTCTATCCCAATCTCTTTACACAATTTCCCATAGAAATTCATTCTGTCCCTTGCACAGGAAAGCCCGTGCTGGCTGACATGATCACAAGGCTTCCCCAAAGCCCTGCCATCCAACAGACATGGAGGATGATTGAGCCCAGCCAGTTTCTGAATCCTCTGAACGATGAGCTTTGGGAGCCATCTCTGGTTAGCCCCACTCCAGGAGCAGGCCGGGACAACAGGCTTCTGTTTTTCCTGACTTATTCCTACTGTCAAGAGCCTGGCACATTTCAGTATCCATGAAATGCCAAGTGGGGTCTAGATCCTTCAGAGCATCCCCCCTTAGAGCCGGGTCCCTGCCACACTCTTAATCAGAGGATATACAGGCTTCAGCACTTTTCCTGCAGCCCCCAGTTGTTTCTGCAGACTTGGGAAGCATCCAGGGACTCACTACTGTTTCTTTTTGATCTTCTTTGATCTCTCCTGCCAAGTTCCTCTCTACACCATTTTAGAAATTAATTTGGGGGTGCTGGGCTCCTTTACCACCTTTCATGGAACACAAAGGTTTAAATTGGGTGAGATGTCTCAACTGCCTTTTCTATTAAGAAAATAGAACAGTTCTGGGGAGGCAGATTTCCTGTAGGTAATTCAATCAAAGAGTGGAAATGGGTTTTTTTTTTTGGTTTTTTTTTTGGTGTCAATTTGATGACTTTGGCATGGAGAGACCCACAAGAACAGCAGAGGGTCTCACAACTGTTTTTGTCCAGTAAAAAGTTCAGAGATGTAGTTAGGAAAAGAATTCTTTTTTCCTTCATTTATTTATTTTTAACTTATCAGGAAAAAACCCAAGCATTTCTTTAACAAATAAAAAAAAAATCATTGCACATGAAACTGCAAATCTATTATGGATAACTTGTTATTCCTTTAAAATATGTAATAAAGTTATCATGTAAATTTTTAGGACAATAATTTTAAAAGAGTTCAGCAAAAAGACCTGAATTTAACCTAGACCCTCCAGACTTCTTGGGCAAGTGAAGCCAGGAAGAAGGGCACTTTCCTGATGTCCCATCCCCCCCAAAGCTTATCACAGAAGCCTAGCAGAGAAGACAGAAGAAGCTTCATGGTTTCTGATTAGGAAGCCTGAAGAGGGTTGTCTGAAGTGGCTGGCTGAGGAGCCCCTCCCTCTGTGCTGGGCTCACAGAAGCAACTTCTGTTAGCAGGGACTGAGCTGCAGTGAACTGATATGAAGGTACCTTTTGACAAAGGAAGTCTACAGCCCCTCAGCTCTTGTAAAGGGGCTTGTAAAGAATTGGTTTGTAGAGTAAAACAGAGGGGCCCATTTATGTAGAAATATGGTCTGTGGGAGAGGAGGGGGGATGGCCAAGGGTACACAGACACACATGAGACCACAAAGGGAAATTCTGTAGCCTCAGATGGGAAATATCAGGTAAGGAGTGCAAGATGAAGTGTGGGTGGAGAAGAGGATTCTTGAGTTAAGGCATTGATTTTGTTTGTGACTGCTGGGTAATATAAGCTGGGGACATGGCAGGGTTCAGAGAGCTAGCTGGGGCCCTGCTGGGATCTTAGTCTGGCCTCTCCTCCCACTGAGCTGCAGAGCTTTAAGGCCAATGAAATCTGTTGCTGCTCTTGAGCTGCTGATGACATCCTAACAGGAGAATGTTGCATTCGTTTCCATGGGAACAGAATCAGCAGGGTTGCTAAGAGGCATCTTTGGAAACTTCCATGGCAACAGAATCATCAGGGTTGCTAAGAAGCATCTCTGGAGACTTCCATAGCAACAGAATCATCAGGGTTGCTAAGAGGCATCTTTGGAGACTTCCATGGCAACAGAATCATCAGGGTTGCTAAGAGGCCTCTCTGGAGACTTCCATGGCAACAGAATCAGCGGGGTTGCTAAGAAGCATCTCTGGAGGAGTTGCCTTCTAACTCTCGATTTTTGGTTTTCAGGGGTTTCAGGAGGTTTGGGGTTCAGTGCCTTGGAAAAGTGAATCATGGCAATTTGGGTCCTATTGAAAGTGGGAGAGATCTGCATCAGGCTAGCATATGCGCTGCCTTTCACTGGCCATGGATTTCTTGTGGCTCAAAACTGAGACCACACCCTTTGTGAGTCCATTTCTCTCTGTGAGCTTATCCCCAGATCTTAGGGTCTGGGACTGGAAGAGAATGTAGTGCTGAAGGGGAGGATGTGCTGGCTGCCCAGTATGGAAGGAGAACATGTTCCGGGGTCACTAATCTGTTCCTCCCCCCCATCTCATTTCCCAAATGAGGGCACTAATGCCAGGAGAGAGATGCCATCCTCTCTAGGTGACAGGTTGTTGATGTGGGATGCTGACCCCAAGTCACGTTCTGCAAAGGCAGAACTAAGCAGGAGGGACAGCTTCAAAAGAGAGCCACATCAGCCAGCCCCCTGGCCATCAAGAAGGTGGATTATTTCCCTGGGAGGCAGACCTGCAGGATTTTCTGTCTCTGCTTTGGCCACCCAGGTCCCTCAAATGGTCCTGGCTTGGTTTTAGGCAGGAAGGCACGGAGGAGTCCATTCTCTGACATTGTTAAAATGTTCCTTCTCTTCTTATTCTAAAGAACCAAAGCTGAGAATTCTATAAGAACATCAGCCTGGGGGGCTATTAACTTGAAATGATAAGAACAAATTTGGTCAATTTGACATTAGTGGGTGCCTCCTTTCTTGACCTTGATAATGGTTTATTATATACTATGGTGAGGTGAGATGAACAAGGTGAAAAGATGAGCCTCAGGGAATCAGTATTTCCGACAATTTTTTTTTTTATATAATGAGATTCTGATTCTCTCGCTTATCATGGCCACCTCACAAAACCACACTGCAGCCAATATGTCCCCTGTGGTGTAGAGCAGACAGAAACATTTCTTGTAATCACTCGATATTATTTATGTCCCTACCTCTTGAAAATGGCAGGGCAGGATAACTTGGGGGAGAGACTGGTATATGTGTGTATCTATGCACACAATATACACACATATATGTATGCCTATGTACACACACACACACACACGCACATGCTTTATTTATTGCCCTTGAAAGAGGGAGTCTCGGAGAGGAATCGAGTGCAGCCATCATGCTGTTCACACTAGTTGCCTTCTTCTTCCGATTTTATAACTTCACATGGGGGAGCCATTGGTAAAATCAGAATGTTTCTGTCTGTATCTAGGGAAGTAAGAGGATATTAAGAACTGGAGGAGGAAAAGGAAAGGAGAAGACAAGAGAATAAAGGAGAAAGGGGCACTTTACTAGAGATTTCTTTTGTTTTTATTATTTTTTTAAGCAGTTCTTCCTCAGACAACCCAAAATTACAACCCAGAAATATCCTTTCCAAACCCAGTTTTTTGATTCATTTTGCACATAACCTGAAATATATATCTGTAGCTGTCTGGGAAGGTTCATGTGAGCATATACAAGGGGAAAATGGCTTTGCAAAAGTCTCTGCAAGAAGAATCTCTCCCATCATCATGTCTTCAAGTTTGTTGGAGAATGTGTTTGGATTGTTCAATATACAATAGGTATATTCATTTTTAAGAAGCTATTCATGATCTTTCTAAACACCTACTCTAGTATTTTACTCTTTTCTGTGATTGGGAGGAGGAAAAGGAACATGTTCTGAACATATTCAGTGGCGTTTTCAAAGCCTCTAACTTGCTTCTTCTCCATTCTGCTTTTAAATGAAATTCCCCTGGGGAGGAGCCCAATTGGACAAAAATGATATGGGAGATTTATTGGAGGCTCTGTGACCCACCAAGCTGTCACAATTGAACCTGGGCACTTTTTTAGGTATGTAATGGACTTTTCTCTGAATAATTATGTAGACACATTCTGTAATCTGCAGGATAGGACCAACACACATTCTCTCATTTTATTAGGTTTGCTGAGGAACGAAGATCTCATTTTGGAGATTTTGATTCCCAACCTGCACAGTTGAGATGGAGAAGCAGTTGTTGGAGTTTTGATAAGGAAGGAGGAGAAGGCATTGAATGGAAGGTGACTGAAGGATTTTAGAACTGCGAGCAAGTAGTCTTTAATTTTTTTTTAAATAATAGCTTTTTTTTTTTTTTTTTTTTTTTTTTTCCCCCCCTGAGGCTGGGGTTAAGTGACTTGCCAGGGTCACACAGCTAGGAACTGTTAAATGTCTGAGATCAGATTTGAACTCGGGTCCTCCTGAATTCAAGGCTGGTGCTCTATCCACTGCGCCACCTAGCTGCCCCTAAATAATAGCTTTTTATTTTCAAAATACATGCAAAGACAGTTTTCATCATTCACCCTTTCAAAACTTTGTGTTCCAAATTTTTCTCCCTTCCTTCCCCCCATTCCCCTCCTCGTCTAGACAACAAGTAATCCAATATTGGTTAAACATGTGCAATTCTTCTAAAAATATTTCCACATTTATTGTTCAGCACAATAAAAATCAGATCAAAGAAAAAAAAATCAAACAAACAACAAAAAAATGAAAATACTATATTGTGATCCATATTCAGTCCCTGTAGTTTCTTTCTGGATGCAGATGGCTTTCTCCACCATAAGTCTATTGGAATTGGCTTGGACCATCTCATTGTTGAAAAGAGCCATGTCCATCACAGTCGATCATCACATAATCTTCTTGTTGCTGTACACAATATTCTCTTGGTTCTGCTCCCTTCACTCAGCATCAGTTCATGTATGTCTCTCCAAGCCTCTCTGAAGTCATCCTGCCGATCATTTCTTATAGAACAACAATACTCCATAACATTCATAGAGCATCACTTATTCAGCTATTCTCCAACTGATGGGCATCCACTCAGTTTCCAGTTCCTGAGCAAGTAGTCTTGTATTTGGCTGGAGGAGGGAGAAGTCTTGAGAAAAAGCATGAGAGGAAAGTGGAGAAAAAAAGGAAGAGCAGCATTAGGGAAATGGAAAAGAATTGGGGGAAAAAAAGAGTAAGAGAAAGGCTCAACAGGAAGGGCCTCAGAAGTAAAAGAGGAAGAACAGAGAGAGGAAGAGTAGAGGAAAATGGAGGAGAGGAGATTAAAGGTGTGAGTGGAAAATGAAGAGAACAGAAGCCTGAAAGCATAAGTGAAGGAAGAAACAGAGGGAGAGTAACAGGAGGAGGCGAAGAAAGTGATGGAGGACTGAAGAGGAAGCCAAGAAGAGCAGGTTGGCAGGTGTGAACAACTCTACTAGGGAAGAGAAGAGAAGAAATTAGTGAGAGAGAAGGAAAGGAGGTAAAAATAGACATCCACCAATGCCTTCCTGCTCTGGGAATTCAAGAAGTGCTGCTATCTGGAAAGAGAAAAGAGGGTCGAGGGAAAGTGGGGGAAATGTGCACCTTCTCAGGTTGAAGAAGCTTCTACCATTGGACCCTTGTCTGCAGCCTTTTGTTGTCTAATGGGAAGGATAAAGATTTCTTAAACTAAATGATTGGAGCTCTTCAGTGTGAAGGGAAGATTTCATGAATATGGATTTTGCAGTCTTGAATTGTTCTTGGCATGAGAATTAAAAAGGTGAATAGTTTTCTATCATCAATTGTTGCCCCATTAAAACAGGGCTCGTGGCCCAGGTAATTTCGAATACTACTGGACCAACTTTGATCATCTTTGATTATGGTAGTTTTTAGCTGCCTCCAAAGTCCACAAAAGGTCATTCATTCTCTAAGTAAGTCCTACTGTGACATACACTTCATTTTGTGTTGAACCAACACACCAGTCCTGACCTAGAGAAGATTGTAAACATAACCAAAAAGTGGCAACTTTTGACAAAGGCTCCCTGGAGAGAATCAGATGAATTCTAAGTGCACCAAATGTTCTGAAAAGTATAATTCATCTTCCAGAGATAATAGACTTGTCCATTTTTTGGGGAAAAATGTGTTTTACATATGTGTGTACACATCTATATCAGCACATTATTTTTTGTTGTTTTCACTATTCAAATGAGGGGAAAACACCTCTTTCTGGCCTAAAAGTAGCTATTTTCTCATCTTTACTAAAAACATAGGGTCCCTTTAGACAAAGATTTTACAACATTGACTGAAGATAGATGGAGTTGTTCCCATATCCTTGATTTCAAGGTACTTTATCTGGACATCCATAATCTACTCATTTTTTAATCTTTGTGGATTCCTGCGTTTCCATTCCTCCCAGAGCAACATCCATCCCTGTCATTGCTCCATTTGTTCACTGAAAGTGAATTGGTGGAGTTCGCCCCACTGTGGCCAGGCCAGTCATATTCTCTCTGAAGATTATAAATCTCCTGGGTCATCCATGAGAGTCTCCCAAGTAGAAGAGAGTGTACAGACCTGACTCTCTCTTAAGGGTCTTTTTGATTTTTTTCTCAAGTAGTCAATGCTTCCTCCAAGAATGGTAGGCAGAGTAGCTGCCATCTCAGAAGTAAAAGAGGAAGAGCAGAAAGAGGAAGAGGAGTAGAGGAAAATGGAGGAGATACATTAAAGAAGACGAGGTTCTTAAAAAGAAAGCCAGAAAGAGGAGGAGAAAGAGATGATTAAGAGGAAAATGCGAAGCACAAGGTATATCCTAAGAAGAACTGAAAGAAGGAGGTGAGCACTCCAACTTGTGAGCTGGAAGTAAAAGATTCCTGAGAGTAGGGAAAGCAAGGGACTTGGGAAATATTTAAGCTTCAGCTAATGAGGTGAGAAAAGGGAGCTAGCAAGTTAGCATTGATTGCTCCACTTCAGGGGAGTTGCTAGCCACAGAAAGAGAAGAATAGCCCTGGAAAAGATGGGAGAGCAGGGACAAGGGAGTTCAACCCAATGGGTCGATGAAATATGTGCTGGCGACTTTTTCAAATGGGGACCTGCTGTCTTTACTCAAGGGGAAAACTGGTCTGTGTCTTAGAAGGGAGATGTCAAAGATGGTTAGAGAAAAGCCTATCCATTTGGAATAAGGAAGAGTTTCTTTAAATATTTGGGAAGCTTTTAATGTGAAAACTAAGGATGAAGGTCTGAAAACAGACTTTGTGGTCCTGAATTGCTCCAAGATACAAGGCTTGGAAAAAAAGGAAAATTGTTGCCCTTGTCAATGACAATCATGTTATAGGTCTGTGGACCCACAGGGAATCAAGTATGATAACAAAAGGTTTTGTCTGCCCGGTATGCCTGAATCAACCATAAAGGGCAAGGAGGATTCTGGCCAGCTTATAATGAGCTCTTTGGCTTCACGTTCAGGCCTGTGGTTTGGAGGTTTTATCCCAGCAGTTGCCAAAGTCCTCATATATAATCAGACTTTCTCAAACTCTCCTTTTGGAATACCATTATCATTCCTTGTAAGCTTCTTTCTTTCTGCCCCCATTCTCCCTTTTCCATCTATCATTCAGGTGCTTTCTACCATTCTTTTCTCTTTCATCCCTCTCTAAAACAAAGAGGGGGTCTTCTTTCCCCAGACCAACCCCTCTGCCTGTACAAACAGCCCTACCCCACCTATTGCCCTCACTCTATCCTTTATCTGTAATATCTCTGACTTCTGGTTCTCTCCCTCCTGCCTACAAAGATGCCCGTGTCTCCCTCATCCTCAGAAATCCTCACTTGATCCTTTCATCTCAGCTAAGAATCATCCTGTATCTCTTCTGTTCTCTGTAGCTTTTGTACCTAAATTCTTAGAGAAGACCATCCCTGTTCTCTTCTCTCATCTCTTTTTAACCCCTTACTACCTGGCTTCATCACTCCTCTCCAAGTGCTCTTTCCAAAGTTCCTAATGATCTTTTAATTGCCCAGCCTAATGGTCTATTCTCAGTCCTCATTATTGTTGATCCCTCTGCTGCCTTTGACACTGCTGATTGCCCTCTTCTTCTTGATACTCTCATCTTTGTGGGTTTTGGGGATTCCACTCTCTCCTGGTTCTTCTTCTACCTATCTGATAATTTCTTCTTGTTTCTTTTTCTGGATCCTATTACATATAGTGCCCTTTAGGTCCCTGAGAGTGCTGTTCTGCACCTTTTCTTTCCTTCTATATTATTTCATTTCATAATCTCATCAGCTCTCATTGATTTAATTACCAGCTCTATGTTGATAGTTCTGTAGCCTCCCATCTCCAATTAGGACAATTTGAATGGTTTATCTTACAGACATTTTTAAACTCAACATGTCCAAAGTAGAACTTTTAATCTTTGTTCCTGAATACTCCCTTTTACTCCAGAAGACAACAGCATCCTCTCTCTCAGCCTCACAACCTGGGAGTCTTCCTTGTTCATCCTTCACTCTCATCCCCCACATCCAATCAGTTGTCAAGGTCTTTTTTTTTTTTTGGGGGGGTCTTCTTGCCTCATGCTTCTCCCCACTGCAATCCATTCTCCATTGAGCCACCACAGTGATTTTCCTAAAGTTCAGTTCTGACCAGATCATTTCTCCCGCAGTCAACTCCAGTCATTTCCCTGAGATCCTCTGGGATCTGGGCTTTCTCAGAAAAGAGAATATTTGCTGTGCTCCTACAGCCCTTCCCCATTGTGGCCACTGAAACACTGATGAGTCCAAGTTATGTTTTTTTTGGCATGAAAGGGGTGGCAGGGGAGGCAGGATTCCTATCCTTTCATATGATTATAAAAAACTCTCTGAAGCTTCTTTTTCAATCCTCCCTCAACACCCATAATCATTGCAGGTGTCCCTTCTGTCCTTCGAGGGTCAATCAACATCGTTAACCTTAGCATGAGCAGGTCCTTCCCATTCTCTTTGGATACCCTCCATCTCCCAAGTCATTTGGGCAGTGTGCCCCAGCACCCTTGTGAGAAGAAGGTTATGAAAAGCCGAGCTCTCTCTGAAAGGTTCTCCCAGTTTGTTCCATCCTTCGATGCTTTGCAGGGTAATCAAGCTGCCAGTTGTCCATGAGAATACAAAGGGGAGAATTTATGTGTCTTTTAAAACCTTGGTGGGGAGTCATGCATCCTCTTATTTGGTCCTAAGCAGCATCTCTTTTGGCCAAAAATGGACTTAAATTTGTTGTTGTTGTTTTCCATTTTTTACATCACCACAGTGTCCTCTATTTGTTTTTCCTCCCCACAGACAAGCCTATATGACAAATTATCAAGTTTTTAGAGAAAAAATGCAAAAGTTCAAAAACATATCATGTGTCATACCTTCCGACCTCTCACATCTTTTCATATCTCTTCATTAGAGTACGATTTGATCTCTATAAATCTCCTGAATTTACTTTTGACTTTTTTGGTGATATTGTTCTTTTCATTTACACTCTTCTGGTTACTGTATATATTGTTTTTTGACTCTGCTTGCTACACTACATCAGTTCAGATAGATTCTCCATGCTTTTCCATACTCATCAAATGCAATCTTTTATTCTTTTTTATTTTATTTTATAATTATAACTTTTTTTTTGACAATACATATGCATGGGTAATTTTTTACAACATTATCCCTTGTACTCACTTCTGTTCCAAATTTTCCCCTCCCTTCCTCCATCCCTCCTCCAGATGGCAGGCAGTTTTATACATGTTAAATATGTTATAGTATATCCTAGATACAATATAAATGTGTAGAAACGAATTTCTTGTTGCACAGGAAGAATTGGATTTAGAAGGTAAAAATAACCTGGGAAGAAAAACAAAACAGTGCTCACAGTTTACACTCATTTCCCAGTGTTCCTTCTCTGGGTGTAGCTGATTCTGTCCATCATTGATCAATTCTTTATGTTGAAGATCTCCACTTCCATCAGAATACATCCTCATACAGTATTGTTGTTGAAATGTATAATGATCACCTAGTTCTGCTCGTTTCACTCAGTATCAGTTGATGTAAGTCTCTCCAAGCCTCTCTGTATTCGTCCTGTTGGTCATTTACAGAACAATAATATTCCATAACCTTCATATACCACAATTTACTCAACCATTCTCCAATTGATGGACATCCATTCATCTTCCAGCTTCTAGCCACTATGAAAAGAGCTGCCACAAACATTTTGGCACATACAGGTCCCTTTCCCTTCTTAATATTTCTTTGGGATATAAGCCCAGTAGTAGCACTGCTGGATCAAAGGATATGCACAGTGCAGAAAAAGCATTTGATAAAATCCAAAAACGCTTAAGAGTATAGGAATAAATGGACTATTCCTTAAAATAATAAGGAGCATATATTTCAAACCTTCAGTAAATATTATATGTAATGGCGATAAACTAGAACCTTTCCCTGTAAGATCAGGAGTGAAACAAGGTTGCCCACTATCACCATTACTATTCAATATAGTACTAGAAACGCTAGCCTCAGCAATAAGAGCCGAGAAAGAGATTCAAGGAATTAGAGTAGGAAAAGAGGAAATTAAATTATCACTCTTTGCAGATGACATGATGGTATACTTAGAGAATCCCAAAGACTCTGCTAAAAAGCTATTAGAAATAATTCAGAACTTTAGCAAAGTTGCAGGATACAAAATAAATCCACATAAATCCTCAGCATTTTTATACATTAACAACAAAATGCAACAGCAAGAGATACAAAGAGAAATTCCATTCAAAATAACGGTCGATAGTATACAATATTTGGGAATCCATCTACCAAAGGAGAGTCAGGAACTATATGAGCAAAATTATGAAACACTTGCCACAAAAATAAAGTCAGATTTAAATAATTGGAAAGACATTCAGTGGTCTTGGATAAGCTGAGCAAATATAATTAAGATGACAATACTCCCTAAACTAATCTATTTATTTAGTGCTATACCAATCAGACTCCCAAGAAACTATTTTAATGACCTAGAAAAAATAACAACAGATTTCATATGGAAGAACAAAAGGTCGAGAATTTCAAGGGAAGTAATGAAAAAAAAAAATTAAGTGAAGGTGGTCTAGCTGTACCTGATCTAGAACTGTATTGTAAAGCAACAGTCACCAAAACCATTTGGTATTGGCTAAGAAATAGACTAGTTGATCAGTGGCATAAGTTAGGTTCACAGGGCAAGATAGTGAATAAAAATAACAATCTAATCTTTGACAAACCCAAAGATCCCAAATTTTGGGATAAGAATTCATTATTTGACAAAAACTGATGGGAAAACTGGAAATAAGTATGGCAGAAACTAGGCATGGACCCACATTTAACACCACATACTAAGATTAGATCAAAATGGGTCCAAGATTTAGGCATAAAGAACGAAATCATAAATAAATTGGAGGAACATGGGATGGTTTACCTCTCAGACTTGTGGAGGAGGAAGGAGTTTGTGTCCAAGGGAGAACTAGAGACCATTATTGATCACAAAATAGAAAATTTTGATTACACCAAATTAAAAAGTTTCTGTACAAACAAAACTAATGCAAACAAGATTAGAAGGGAAGTAACAAATTGGGAAAAAATTTTTACAGTTAAAGGTTCTGATAAAGGCCTCATCTCCAAAATATACAGAGAATTGACTTTAATTTATAAGAAATCAAGCCATTCTCCAATTGATAAATGGTCAAAGGATATGAACAGACAATTTTCAGATGATGAAATTAAAACTATTTCCACTCATATGAAAGAGTGTTCCAAATCACTATTGATCAGAGAAATGCAAATTAAGACAACTCTGAGGTATCATTACACACCTGTCAGATTGGCTAAGATGACAGGAACAAATAACGATGAATGTTGGAGGGGCTGTGGGAAAACTGGGACACTGATGCATTGTTGGTGGAGTTGTGAAAGAATCCAACCATTCTGGAGAGCAATCTGGAATTATGTCCAAAAAGTTGTCAAAATGTGCATACCCTTTGACCCAGCCATACTACTATGGGCTTATATCCCAAGGAACTACTAGAGAAGGGAAAGGGTCCTGTATGTGCCAAAATGTTTGTGGCAGCCCTTTTTGTAGTGGCTAGAAGCTGGAAGATGAGTGGATGTTCATCAATTGGAGAATGGTTGGGTAAATTATGGTATATGAATGTTATGGAATATTATTGTTCTGTAAGAAATGACCAACAGGAGAAATACAGAGAGGCCTGGAGAGACTTAAATCAACTGTTGCTGAGTGAAACGAGTAGAACTAGGAGATCATTAAACACTTCAACAATGATACTGTACGAGGATGTATTCTGATGGAAGTGGATATCTTCAGCATAGAGAAGAGCTAATCCAATTCCAATTGATCAATGATGGACAGAATCAGCCACACCCAGAGAAGGAACACTGGGAAATGAGTGTAAACTGAGAGCATTGGTTTTTGTTTTGTTTTGTTTTGTTTTGTTTCTCTTCCCAGATTATTTTTAGCTTCCGAATACAATCCTTCCTTTGCAACAACAACAACAAAATTTGGTTCTGCACATATATATTGTACCTAGGATATGCCATAAGATATTTATGATATATTTTTCTTTTCTTTTCTTTTCTTTTTATAAGATATTTAATATGTATGAGGTGAAGGGAAGGAGGGGAAAAACTCGGAACAGAAGGGAGTACAAGGGATAATGTTGTAAAAAAAAAATTACCTATGCATATGTACTGTCAAAGAAAATGTTATAATTATAAAAATTAATAAAATAAATAATTTTTTTTTAAAAAGGGTATGCACAGTTTGATAACTTTTTGGGAAATTAAATCCTTTCTTACTGCACACTAGTATTACATTAAATCTATGTACCGCAATTTGTTTAGTCATTGCCTATTTCCCTTTCCTTCCCTTCACCTAATTATATTTATTAGTTTTCTTAATTTTGATTTTCTGGGTCTCCTTTTAAACATTCCTTTCATTTACTTTCTTCATTATTCATCTCCTGCTGTTTACTCTAGATCCTTATTCTCTGATTCCTGGCCAAGTAAACAATTAAAATTTCAAAGCCTCCCTTCCAGACTCTATTCTCTAGGCACTTTGTGCTGCTGTGCAGTGGGACTTATCCTGTGGGTTTCCCTTTAGTGTTGTGTCTTTCTCTCAGAACAATGCCAATTATTACATGTGTCTGAAAGGATACCGCCTCATGGTAAAACACTTCTTCCCCTCCCACAATCTGACCTTTTTTCTGCATTTGTCTAGCTCTATGCTCTCCTACTCCAGTTGCCCCATGGGCTCTAACTCCTTTCTCCCAGTAGATTTTTCATACGCCAAGTGTAAGGTCCTCATCTCCTTTCACCTATAGAAGCATTCGTCAGTGGGCTTCCCTCCTGCCTCTCAAATAAGGCGTTTTTTCTCTACTCCTCATCCATTCTTCTATTTCTGAGACCCCAAAAATCACCTCCTCTCACTGCTGGGCCTTAATTTGATCTTGGTGTTCTTTTCTCTCCCCTCTTGCTTCCCTCCTCTCTTTCATATGCTTTAACATATTGTGATGTAATCTTCCAAAACTTCTAGGCTGTGTGCGGCTGGGTTTGTCCATAAGATCACTGGCTCATCTCTTTTCTGATCCTGATTCCTCTTCCTGATTTCCACCAGAAGTTCTTATAGATCTTTCTGCAGTCTGCAGCTGGTTGCATTTGTTCACCATTCCTTCATTTCTGTTGGTTGAGGTGTTTGAGTTGCAAATAATTTCTTTAGTTCTAGCTTTCTTCCTAAAAATGTTTCAAAGTTATTTCTGAACATTTATCTTTATGGTTAAGCTCAGCATAGGTCACTCTGGGATGCATTCTGACTCCTGGTGCTCTTCAGAACACATTATTCCATTTCCCCCTCCTTTCTATCCTGAGTGTAGAATAGTCTAGCATTATTGGAATGTTCTTTTCTCTGCATGTGATGGTCTTGATGGCTTGCCCAACTTGCTTCAGAATTGAATCATTAAAATTTAACCATTATGAATCTTAGAGTTTGCAGGCTAGAGATTTGGTTTTTTGTTGTTGCTGTTTTTTGCTTGTTTTTTCTTTCTTTCTTTCTTTCTTTTTTTTTTTTTTAAAGAGATGTTCTGTGAACTCTTTGCATTGGAAGTTGATTTCTATGTTAAGAAGTTCTGGGCAATTCTTTATTATTTCCTTCATTATAGTGTTAAGGTGTTTTTTTTTTTTTTTTTTAATCCTGTCATTTCTTTTTTCTGGGAGACCTATAATGCTTAGAATGTCTCTACCGCCTTGCCTTTGAAGTCTACATGTTTGGTTGTAGAACGAGCACATTTCATTTAATGTTTTATTTTATGCTTCTCTTCTAGACTGTGCTTCGCTTCTGTGTATTTGCATTCCCTTACTGCTCTCTCTTTTGCTTCTTTGGCAAAGCTTGCCAGAGCAGAGTCAAGTTTTTCTATTCTGCTTACTATTTTTGCTGTTTAGTACACAAGTGCTGTTCTCATAGTTCGCATTTCTCTTTTGAACTTCTCAGGAACAGTGTTGTGGCTCCATGTTCTCTCGTACTTCCACAGGGTCTATCAAGCGTTTCATCATTTCCCTTTATTTTGCAATTTCCTTTATTTTGCATTTATTCATAATTGCCTGAGTTCATTTACCAGATCTGGAGGCAATATTTCCTTCCGCTGGAACTAATTTTTTTTTACTGTTGGTTTATGTTAAAGGTATTTGAGATTTCTTTTTCCCGGAATCTTTACTCCTCCACGTTATTTTCCTTATCGCTCACTTCTGACTCCTTCCTCTCTGACAGTAATTTCCTTGGGTATGTGAATGTCAAAGCATGTGAGACCTGTCCCACTGCTTCTTTTCTTTACTCTCTAGCTGGGCACTGACTGTTTCAGAGCCTGCTGGCACCGGCTGGCGAGGGCTTTGCAGCATTGGTGGTTGCGGTGCCCAGCAGCCTGGACAGCTGTGTCCAATCTGGCTGTAATGGCTTGAGAAAAATTCTACATCCCTATGAGCCTGAAAAGGGGGAGAGGGAACTAGGCTTAGAAATGTGAGCCTGTAAGTGTGTCCTTGGGTGTGATTGTGTGGCTTCCCTGGTGGTAGCATGGGAGGTGAGGGAAGGATGCTGAGTGAGCTCAGGGTCAGTATCAGTTCCTATTTCTTTTTTTAAACCTTGTTTTGCCTTCTTGGTGTTTTAGACCATAGAAACAGTCAAAATTGCTTTACTGTTGGTGCATAATTTGTTTTAGGGCGGCTCAAGAAGAGGTGGGGATCAGAAAAAAATGTCTAGCTTGGGCTTTTCTTTCAAATGACACAATTTTTATAAAATTACTTAGCAGAGTGCACGATACATAAAAGGTGTTAGAGAAATTCAAATCCTCTTCCCCATTCCCTTCTCTGTTTAGTGCTAAACATTGCATCTGCAGAGCAGAGTCCATACATCCTCCCCCCATTCCCTGAGCTGGCTGCAGAGCCAGGGAAAGAACCTGCCAACATGCTTGGGGATAGAATTTGCCTCCCAGTAGATAGATTTTCTAAAAGAACTACTTGTTGACCCTTCATCTGCATTACCTCCCTTAGCAACCACCATTGTTCATGTGAAGATGAATTATTCTGATCTGACATCCAGGTGAACAAGCTAAATACTTGGCCAAAGAATGAGGACAAGGTAAATACTTGGGGTGTCTTAACTGAACCCAAAAAGACTCTTAGATTTGCCTTTTCGTGATTCCCACTGAAAAATTAAGGGTTCCATTAGAGCAAAAAACATATTGTTGACTTGTTATACAAGGTTTCCCCGAGATGCCTGATTTCAATGTGCTAAGAAGCTGGGATCTGATTTTCAAGCCTTTTCTGAACATGGTGATTTTCTGGAGAATAAATCCAAATGGCCTGCAGGCAGGAGTTCTGGGCCCAAAGAAGCATTTTAATGTTCATCTATTGCTTAATTTCCATTCCTTGTTCCATGCCCATCATCACAGCTGTCCCTTTTTGGAGGGTGAATCCACAGGAGCAGCAATCTCATTGTGACCTGGTTAGTTCAGTTCGATCTTTGCATTGTGAGTCTCACAAGCTGTCATTGATCTTCCTTCGGCCTCTGCATCCTCATGTAGAAAATGAGGTTTTCAGAATGTTTTCTTTTAAATCCCTTCTATCTCTAAATCTCCCATTCTCCCACCTGCTTTTTCTATTCTAGGGCATTGTAGATATTGATGGCAAACCCTCCCGCCTCCCGCCTCCCGACTCTAACCCTAAATGCGCTTATTCTCAAGAATTGCTAAGATGAGAATCATAATAACATAAATTTCCCCAGAATATCCCGTTTATCTTAACTTCAGCGCTGGCTCTATCCACTGTGCCACCTAGCTGCCCCCCGCTTAAACTCTTTAATCAGACCTTCCACTCTGAGACTGTCTAGTTAGTATTTTAAAATCACCTCTGGGGAATTTCCCAAACTGTTTTATTAAGCTCTGATGTAAACTAAGTTTTCCTAGACTATCTTTTTTTAAAATTATGTTTAAATTTGTTTTTTTAAGCTTTTTGTTTTCAAAGCATATGCATGGATAATTTGACAACAATGACCCTTGCCTAGCCTTGTGTTTCAGATTTTCTCCTCCTTCTCCTCACCCCCTCCCCTAGATGGCAAGCAATCCAATGTATGCTATGCATGCTAAAGTATAGGTTAAATCCAATAGGTATAAACATATTTATATAATTCTCTTGTTACACAAGAAGAATCAGATCAAAAAGGAAAGAAAATAAGTAAGAAATGGAATGCCAGTGAACAACAACAAAAAGAGTGAGATGCTCTGTTGTGATTCACACTCGGCCCCCCCAGTGCTCTCTCTGGGTGCAGATGGCTCTCTCCATCACAAGATCGTTGGAACTGGCATCAGGCTAGACTATCTTTAAGACAGTCTCAGTATCTCAAAACACAACCTTTACCTCCCCAGCTTCTTGCTGGTTCCTCTCCTTTCCCTTTTTGAGCTATTTGTCATCCCCTTCCCAAAGTATGTCACAAAATTACCTTTGGATTTTGCCCATGGCTTTTCCTCATGAATAAAATAGCCCTTTGGCAAAGAGAACGCGGGTAATCTTGCCTTGTATTTGGAATCAAGACTTTTCATCACCAACTCAGAAGAACAACATTTATTGACCTTTGAGATGGATTATTTTTAAGTCATCCCTCTCACTTTACACTACTGAGGAGATGAACATCCAGAGATGTGCAGGGAATTGTCCAAGCTGGTAAATCCAGAACTCAGAAACCACAAAGATTCTGATTATTTCAAGACCTCTTTTTTCTGTTAAGACAAAAGCTTAGCTTTTGAGTTCTTGATTCTCAACCTTGTATCTTAAAAGTTAGGTACTTTTCTAGTTCCCTCTCTCCCCCAAGTCATTGAAGTTTTATGAAGGAATCAGAAAAAGCCAGCATGCTAGACAATAATAAAAGACCTAAGCTCTCTTGAAAGCACAGATACCCACACTCATTCATTACTTAGAGTCTATTCTGGTCCTTAAGTGATATTCTACTCCATGAGGATTGTTGTTTGTCCTTCACCCTAGAAGAGGACCATAATGTCAGGGAGCTGATGCTGTGACATGCAAGTGAATTGGATTTCAGGGTGGGGAGGGCTGTGTAGTCACCTGCCTCAGTTTCCCCTCCAGAGCCACCTGAGTTCAGTGGCAAGATATAGATCAAGGGGACGGGAGATGGCCCTGGATGCGGTGGGAGACCTGGCCCTTTTTAAGCTCAGGCCTTCAGCAGGTCTCAGTTTGACAGAGGGTGTCCCCATTCAGTTATTAGGGATGGTAGCAACAGGGGCAAAGAATCTTCTCTCTCACTTAGCCCTCCCCCAAAGACCTAGATAAATGAATAATTAATGAATGAATCTGGGAGGAGAAGGAAGACTCTCGGGGTTTCTCACCAAAGCAGAAAGGATTGCTATTTGGGACCCAAGCAGTGACCAATGGGGCTTGACCTAGGACCTCTTGGTGACCAATGGTCTTTAAGAGATAAATATAGTCAGTAAGACCCAGGGCATTTTGGGAGGGTTTAGAGGTGCAAAGGAGGAAAAAAATGTTGTTTGTCCTTCCTTCTCGAAGAGGAACATGACATCAGTAAGGGGATGCCATCGCACGCAAGTATGAGATGGTAAGTGGTGGATAGAGTGCCAGGCAAGAAGTCAGGAAGATATGAGCTCAAATCTAACCCCAGACACTTATTAGCAGTATGGTCCTGGGCAAGTCACTTAATCCTGTTTGCCTCAGTTTCCTCATCTGTAAAATGAGCTGGAGAAGGAAATATTATAGCTCTGCCCCCCCCCCATGAGGTCACAAAGAGTTAGGTGGATCAACAACATTCTGAAAGAAAATACCTAGGAAATTCTGATGAAGAAAAATAACAAAGAACAACAACTGAGGGCCCATATAGAGTCTTTTGTAGAGGTAAAAGGACAATCTTCTCTGGGAGGGTCAAAGAATTCAGGGTCAGTTGTCCATCTCTCTTCCTTTTTACTGCTTTGGCTATTGCAATGAGCATGGACATGAAGTGAGAGAAGCATGAAGACGTGCTACCTGAGAACGTCCCTTTTGTTCATTCTGCCTGCTTTTATATCCATCTAATTGTTCACCAGGCAAGTGATAAGTCCCATTCCTTAACAGTTTTGAACTCTCAGTGAAATGCACCCTGCCATTGTTTTTATTAATCATCTGATCACTCAAATCTGGGTCTCATAAACCACATAAGGCAGTTGGTCTTGAGGATGCCTAAGGTTCCTCCCTGCTCCAAAGTCTGTGATCTAGGAAACTTATCTTTACACAGATTGACTGAACAGTTTTCTGCATCTCTTCCTTTCATAGAGTATATGTTACAATATCAGTATAATATACACGCATACACATATTTAAATATACATGTATGCAAAAGGGGAGAGAGGTTGTATGCATGGACTGTGTACATATATCAGAAAGATTGGTCAGTCTTCTCTTAGCTTCTCTTGCAGCTAAGCAGGAGGGAACAATGGACACAAAAGGATTTTGAGAATTTTAGCATGGACCACCTCAGTATATCTACCAATGAGATACTGTAGAAAATAACTACAATGCAGGAAGATGAATAAAAAGATCCAGGAGAATTTCACAAGTGACAAAATCCAAGAAAGACCTGATGCAGTCAGCAATCCATCTGGGAGCTCAGGTGGCTGAGAGCTTAGGTTATCCTGATCTGCAGGAATGCCCACGAAGGTCCAAAGAAAGATGACCCTTAGTGCTTTTAACAATTCTGGCTTCCAAAGTACCTCTATGCATGGGCACAGCTAGAAGAAACAAAAAAAGAGCAGATGTTTCATAGGAAAGGATGTTGAAATTTCCCTGATTGGTTTTCAACCTCCATTTTTATAAGCAGGCAGGAGCCCATCAATAGCTTTCTTTGTGTCAATTGGGACATTCTTTCCACCTGCTAGGCAACAGAATGGGGTGCTAGACAGAAGAATGTTTGACTAGGAGTGAGGAAACACCCTGCCAAAGAAAAATTAGATCTGAAAAACCAGAGGATCTGTGCATGTGTCTTGTGTCTTTTCCAGACTAATGGGTCAACCTTACATTGCAGATAATCTAATTCAGTGTGCCTTGTACTATTTATTGTAAATATTGCTTGGGATATCTATATTATGAACTCTTTTCGACTTAATTTCAAAACTGTTCCAAAATACCCAATGGCTATTTTAAATTACAGATGTAATGGTTGGGGAGTCTATCTGGACACATGAGATATGTTGGGCAAGTGAAAATTATTCTTAAAGAGCGAAGGGCTGACTTTCTCATGACAACTGGAATTATTTTTCATGAATTCTTGATGATCAAAATGAGTTTTTACTAAATAAGAATATAAAATATTTACATTTCTATTCATGACAAATCTGGAGAGCTGTGCCTTCTTTAAAATGTTTTGCTTTTCCATTCAAGTGAGTTTGGAGACTTCTTGTTTAAATCCTTAATCAAAAGGCACAATGATGCAAAGACTCTATAGCTGGAATTTCCTTTCTTTTCAAACAAGCAAAGGGGAGTAATTATAAAATTGCTTTTTATAATTGCTTATTTAACATGAGAGGAGCTCCTGGTAAACTTTGTAAAGTGGGCCAAGAAGATAAGGGTTCAAGTCCCATTCCAAATCCTTGGGGCACATATGACCTCAGGTAAATCCCTTCCCCTCACAATGCTCTAGGATTCTAGGTTCAAAAGCTGAAAGGTGCTAAGAGAAAATTGGCTAAACTGCACTGGTGAAGGAAGTTCCCTCATCTAGGAGTTCTCTCAATCAATGAATTCTCAGGGGTAGTGTCTCTGTATTCTTTTTCTGGGTCATATATATACACATACATCTATTCACGCAAGTTGTCTTTGGATCACTTTCATTGTCATTAACTAGATTTTTATTTTATCATAATTCTAATGTTGAGGATTTTTACAAATAAAATATTCAAAATTACTCCCATGGATAGTTAAAAGACTGAATTAAAATGATCCACCAAGTTGGAACACTCTCCTTGAAGGGGAATATTCCCCCCACAGGAATATCAATTGGCCACCTCACTCTGCGACTCACTAGAGTCCTTTTCAACATAAGCATAAGCATTATGGCCACCCGAAGCAGATTCTCTTGTCCCCATCACTAGAGCCAAGTGTACAAATATTCCAGTCTACAAATATTCTCAGCCTTCCCTCGCACCTGCCACTTGCCACCTAAGGGTCTAGATCAGCTATCATTCTATTCCATAGACTTTGGCAGCCTACCCTGGGAGGAGGCCATTAGGAATAGCACTGTTTCCAGGAAGCTCTTTGATCCAGGGCCTTGATCAAAGGCACAGGGGAAGGGAAGGAATAGGGAGCAAAGGCATAAGAAAGGAAGGAAATAGGGAGAGAAGGGAAGGGTCTTGATTCATCCTTGCATTCTCTTGAAATAAGAGCAGAATATAGACACATGACAAAGTTTTGTGAATTGATCTGAATTCTATGGAGAAACACGTTTTGGGTTATGAATAGCTGATTTCCTAAAGAAGTTGTCGAACCCAACCCTTCATCCCTCACTCTTACTCTTTACTGGGAATTTGACACTTGGCTGCTCAAAATGTGTAACTTGATTCATCGCTTTGCTTTCAAGGCTTTGGGACTTGGAGTTTCTGTGCTTGCAGGTCAAAATGACCACTTAGGGATCTTTCGTTTTTCATTCCTACCACCTGTTGGACAGGGAGGTGAAGGTATTTTTTCTTATCATTGATATTCCTGAAGGATATGCAACACATAAATCTGGAAAGTGAGCTTGGGGCTAACCTTGTGTGTGTGTGTGTGTGTGTGTGTGTGTGTGAGTGAGTGTGTGTGTGTGTGTGTGTGTTTAAATAAATTAGCTTTGTAGGAAAATCTTGAGAATATTTGAAATTGGATGGGCCTTTTAATGTGTGTACAGCTATTATGCAAAAAATATCAAGGTCATGAAAATGTCCCTTTGTGAGAGACTTCCCACATTTTTCCAATGTGGGATTAAAGTTGTCCAACCTACAACAAAAGGAACTGAGGCAGAACTCTGAGACAAAGGACTTTATGAAAGGGTTAGTAATTCCTTCTAATGAAGTAGACCTCGGAATCTTCCTTATGATCTAAGATGCTCCTTCTAGGACCTTGTATTTATAGTTTGATAACCACATTTGCAAAAGAGGCATGGCAAAATACAGAATATTATTGGGTGATAGACTTTGCTCTTGAGAGCCAAAAAAAAAAATGACATATCAGCAGGGGGTCATAGGTTGGATGAAGCATGGGACATCTCCACTGACTAAGTGGCCATAGGAAGGATGGACTTTTTCTTAAGTTAGGCTGGAAGAATGGTTAACGATATTTTATATCTCCAAGATGTGGAGGAGGGATTTTCCATATCATACTATCAGCCATGCTTGTTTGGCCATGAAATTTAAATGAAAACAGGATGGAGATTATCAGGGGCAGCATTCTTGTGATTGTGCAAGTGAGCTCCGTGACTGGTAAATAAGTAATGGGCATTACGTTAAAGTTTGAAGCTTACCATAGGGCTCTTCTATTAGAATTTATATTCCTATGTGACTTATACATAGTACAGATTAATGCATTATTTATAATTGCTTATTTATTATTATTATTAGGTGATTGCTTATTTATTACTAGATAATTATGTTAAAATAATTACTAGCAATCATTAGTCCCTGTGAAATCATAACGAACTGACATTGATTAAAGTTTGAGTAGAAGTCCTCACTAAATCATTTCCTTTCATCAAGTCACCTCTTGTAATATTTTCTCAACCCAACAAACACTCAAATTGAACACACTCTACAGTCAACATCCTCTACACGTTTCCCAGTCCTTAGTCTGATACCCTGGACACCCTCTACTGCTCAAGAGTCAGTCATTTGGAAGGCTTTTTCCTCTGAATGGGGCACATATATACATACATACACACACAATTGTTTGCCAGGCCTTTGAGTTGAGAAGATAGCCTAGCCCTATTCCTTTGGGAGCTGAAACTAAAAAGATAATTGAGATTTTTTTTTTTTTTTTTTTTTTTTTTTTTTTTTTTTGCTGAGGCATTTGGGGTCAAGTGACTTACCCAGGGTCACACAGCTAAGCGATGTTAAGTGTCTGAGGCTAAATTTGATCTCAGGTCCTCCTGACTTAAGGGCTGGTGCTCTATCCACTGTGCAACTTAGATACCCTGATAATTGAGGTTTGATTAAGCTAGAAACCAATATTTTTTAAGACTAGGTTTCTTTAAAAAAAATTTACAGCAAGTATCTCTGACAAAGGCCTGATTTTTCAAATATATTAAGAAGGAGCCAAATGTATAAGTATATAAATCATTCCCTGATTGACAAATGATCAAAGGATATGCACGAGCAGTTTTCAAACAAAGAAGCCAAAAGTCCTACACATTATTTACAGCAGCTCTTTGGGATGGCTAAGAATTGGAATCAAAGGGATCCCCAACAGTCGGGGAATGGCAACAAATTGTGGCATGATTATAATGGAATATTATTGTGCTAGAAGAAGTGACAAGTAGGTGCCTTTTGGAAAAAATCCCAAATAACTTAGAAGAACTGATAAAGATAGAAGTGAGCAGAACTGGGAAAATACTGCTCATAGTAACAGCAATGTTGTATGATGAAGAAGAACCGGATGACTGAGCCATTCTCAGCAATGCAATGATCCAAGACAATCTCCAAGGACTTGTATTAAAAATTAGTATCCATCTGCAGAGAAAGAACTCTCTGAATATATATACACACATATAAGCATCTATCTACATCTATGTATGTATCTCTATCTTAATTCTTCCTCTGGCGGGCTGCAGGTAGCATTTTCCTTCAGAGGATTTTTGTACTTAATTTAGGTATTTATAATAGTCAGAATGAGTTGTTCACTCAAGGTTGTTCTTAAAACCATATTGATGTTAGTTTCTATGATGTTCTCTTGATTCTGCTCATTTTGCTCTTCATTATTTTGTGCAAATCTTTCCATGTTTTTCTAAAATCATCAAGCTCATCATTTCTTATATCAGAATAGTATTTTATCATGAGCATATGCCACAGCTTCAATTGACTGACATCTCCTCAATTTCTAGTACTTTGTCACCACTAAGAAAGCTGCTAGACATTTTTGAACACATAGGGTTTTTTTTTTCTGTTTCCTCTAATCATCTTGGATGATAGTGATAGTGATAATACTGGAACAAAGGGTATAGACAGCTTAATAACATTTGGGGCCTAGTTCAAAATCATTCTATAAAATAGTTGGGTCAGCTCACAGATTCACCAAAAATGAATCAGTGTCCCAATTTTCCCACGTCCCCTTCATCATTTGTTGCTTTTCCCTTCAACCATTTTAGCCAATCTCATAACCATAAAATATTTCAAGGTTGTTTTAATTTGTATTTCTCTTATTACTAATGATTTAGAGCATTTTTCATGTGCCCATAAAATATTTTGATTCCTTTATCAAAAAAACTGCCTCTTCATATCCTTTTAGCACTTACTAATTGGGGAACAATTCATATTCTTATAGATTTGACATAGTTCTTAATATATTTGAGGCATGATACATTTATCTGAGAAACTGTCTATAAAAGTCCCCCCCTCTCACACACACTTTTCTACTTTCCTTCTGATCTTGGCTACATTGGTTTTATTCATCTAAAACCACTTAAATTAGGGGCAGCTAGGTGGCACAGTGGACAGAGCACCAGCCTTGAATTCAGGAGGACCTGAGTTCAAATCTGGTCTCAGACACTTAACACTTCCTAGCTGTGTGACCCTGGGCAAGTCACTTAACCCCAGCCTCAAAAAATAAATAAGTAAATAAAACCATTTAAACTTAATGTAACAAAATTATTCATTTTATACATCATATTATTCTCTCTATCTTGTTTGGTCATAAATTATTCAGTTATTCACAAGTCTGATAGGCAATATGTTCCATATTCTTCAATTGTTTTTTGCAATATCTCTCATATCTAGGTCATGTACCCATTTTGACTTGAGTAAATGGTGTAAAACATTGGTCTATGTTTAATTTTTTTCAGACTGCTTTTCCATTTTCCCCACAGTTTTTACTAAATAATGAATTCTTGACCTGAAAAGTTACCTCTTTACACATATCAAACATTAGGTTACTATATTCATTTGCTGCTGTAAATTGTATGTCTACTCTGTCCCACGGAACTACTTTTCTATTTCTTTGCATGTACCAGTCAGTTTTGATAATCATTGCCTTATAATGTTTTAAGATCTAATCTTGCTAAAATTCCTTCCTTTACATTAAAAAAATAGTTCTTTTGATATTTTGATCTTTTGTTCTTCCAAATGCATTTTGTTTATTTTTTCTAATATAGTAATATCTATATCCATATCTATTTTTCTATACCTATGTCTATATATTAGTAATTATACTGGGATGGCATTGTATATATAGATTAATTTAGGTGAAATTATTGTTTTTATTAAAATGGCCCTATCTACCCATTAAGAATGAATGTTTATCCATTTATTTAAATCTGACTTTATTTATACAAAATTTAAAAAAATAATTTTGTTCACATAGTTCCTGGGTTTGTTTTGTCAGTTATACTTCACAGGTATTTTATATTGTTTAGCATCATTTTATCTATTTATTTATTTTTTGCTGAGGCAATTGGGGTTAAGTGACTTGCCCAGGATCACACAGCTAAGAGGTGTTAAGTGTTTGAGCCCAAATTTGAAGTCAGGTCCTCCTGACTTCAGGGCTGGTGCTCTATCCACTGCACCACCTAGCTGCCCATATAGTTACTTTAAATGGTATATCTCTAGCTATCTATCCCAGTAAATTCTTGTTGGTGATTCTTGATCATTAGGTAAGATCTCCAATACAACATTAAATAATATTAGTGACAGTGGACATCCTTGTTTCATATCTAATCTCATTTAGAGGTATTCTAGCTTATTTCCATTACAAAAATGCTTACTGATGGTTTTAAGTAAATATTTCTTAACAATTTTAGGAAAAAATCAATTTGTATCTAAACTTTCAAGTGTTTTTAAATACAAATTAGTGTTGTACTTTATCAAATGCTTTTTTTTGCATCTATTGATATAATCATATGATTTTTGTTACTTTTATTATTGATAAATGGCCCTTATGATATCTCTTTCTTGACTACTTCTTTATGCTTCTCCTGAGTCCTGTATTTGAAAATCAAGTTTTCAATTCAGCTTTGCTCTTTTTATCACAAATGCTTGAAAATCCTCTATTTCATTTATTATCCACTTTCCCAGTTTTGCTGGATAGGAGATTCCCAGTTGTAATCCGAGCTCCATTGCTCTATGGAATATCATATTCCAAGCTCTGTGATCCTTTTATGTTATTAAGGACCATGTCTAAGTGAAGGGGCAGGTCAATTCTCCAAGAGCCTCCACAGCTGTGAATTATAATATCTGAAGAAATTACAGCGCAGCCTTTACTGACACAAGTGTTGCTTGTGGACTGGGAATGAAATAAATTGGAGGCAGAGGGAAGAGGAGAGAGGTCAGAGGCACCTGCCTCTTAGTCTCCTTGCATCATCCTCATCCTCATCCTCATCCTCCTCCTCCTCTTCCTCCTCCTCCTCCTCCTCTCACATGAAGAGATCCATTCTACAGGTCTGAGTTCAGGTGGCTCCCATATCACAACAAATGTAGAAGCTGACAAATCTTGTGTTATCCTGACTATAGCTCCATAATAATAGATTTTTTTTTTTTGCCCTGGATGCTTTCAAAAATTTCTCCTTGACTTGGGAGTTCTGGTATTTGGCTATAGTTCCTGGGAATTTTCATCTTGGAATCTCTTTCAGGTGGTGATTGTTACATTCTTTTATTTCTATCTTACCTTCTGGTTCTAGAATATCAGGACAGTTTTTCTTGATAATTTATTGAAAGATGATATCCAGGTTCCTTTTTTATATATAATTGGGTAAGCAAACCAATACTTTTAAGATGATCTCTCCTAGTTCTGTTTTCCAGGTCAGTTGTTTTTCAACAAGCTATTTCACATTTTTTTCTACTTTTTAATTATTTTGGGTTTTTAAATTGTCTTCTCATTATTGATTTCTTATAAAGTCATTAGCTTCCATTCGCTCAATTCTAATTTTTAAGGAATTGTTTTCCTCAGTGACCTTTTGTACTTCCTTTCCCATTTGGCTAATTTTGCTTTTTTTTTTTTTTTTTTCCAGGGAATTCTGATTAGCTTTTGTATTTCCCTTTGAATCACTCTAATTTCTTATAAATTCTCAATTTATGATTATTTCTCTTCCCAAATTTTCCTCTCACTTGATTTTCAAAATTGTTTTTGAGCTCTTTCTGACATCAATTCTTATTTTTCTTGGAGGGTGTGGATGTAGGAGTTTTGACAGCTTTGTCTTTGTTATCATCTTCTGAGTGTATAGTTTAATCTTCCTCATCACCATAGTAGCTTTCTGTGGTCAGAATGCTGTTTACTCATCTCCCTAGCCTGTTACTTGGCTTTTAGCCCTTTGTTAAAATAGGACTCTGCTTCCAGGGTGAACTTCAGGGGTTTTGTGCAGCTGTTTTCAGAGATCCTTCTAGGGGCCTATACTGTGAGCCAGCACTGCTCTTCTTCCTTCTTCCCAGAATCCTTGTCCAAAAGCAAACTTTTTAAACTGAAAGATTCAATGCAAAGGTTTTTCCCACCTGAGAATTTCTTATCTCATTGTCAACTGGATTGATTTTGATCATATAAAAGTTTGTTAATGTAATGTAGCTAAAATTGTTTTTTTGTTTTTTTTTCCATTTCTGTTAACTTCTCCCTCTTGCTATTGGCCTGGCCCTCCTACTATTAATTCTCCCCCAACCATACCTTTGAAGATTTTGTAAAAGAGTTTATTATGTTAAGATGTCTTTGGTGCCATTCTAATCCTAATTATTGCCTAAATGATTTCTGGCTTTTGCCTTCAATTTTTATTTATTTATTTATTTATTTTAAACAATGGGGATTTCCCTTCTCCATGCATTTCAGTTCCTATGGATTCTAGGTTTACTTGCTTCTAAGATACTGGTTATTCAGATTAGTTCACTGACTTGCCCAGTCCCCATTTTAAAACTACTACCAAATGATTTTGACGATATAGCTTGCTTTATGATATGGTCTGAAATGCAGTAATGTTGGGTTTCTTTAACTCCTTTTATTTTTGGTTTTTCCCCCTGATTTTTTGAACTTTTATTCCTCATCCATCTTGTAGTAGCTATCTTTGGTGGTCTTTCCTCAGTCTCCATAGCTACTTGTCGCTCTACCATTTTTGATAGAATCTATATGTGGGAGAGGAACTCTATTCTTCTCCCACTTTCATGATTTTGTTCTCCTAAATGCTCCTCTTCTCATTCTTTTATATTGAGTTACAGTCTATCTTCCTCTCAGTAAAGCTGGGTGTCCTCTGGCATTCTGCCCCTGTAAAGTTCTGATTGTCTCTCAGTTGTGATCCTTCTCTGGGAGGAGGTTTCTTTTCTGTATAATCTTTTCCTCTATGAGCAGGTTTCTTGGGAGGCTTTTGGAGCCTCCAGCCAGCCTCTTCTTCTTCCTGAATCCTGGCTCTGAATCTCCTCCAGCTCTTGTCCTTCCCCAGTCCAGAATGCTCTCCAGGCTCAATGTTGTCTCTTTTTATCCTCCCAGAGAATGGGCGTGGGATCATGCAAGGGCTTCTGGGAAGAACCACTTCAACCAATGAGCTTGCTCCTCCCAAGCACGCAAGCTGTTCCCCAGGAATTCACAAGTCAAACTACCAGGAAAGGCCGGAACTAGAAAATTGTCAAGTACCGACTTAGCACTTAGTAAGAACCTAACATGCCCCATATGATCTTCTCTCTGCATTCATTCTGGAGGACTCTCATCTGCTTTATTTGACTGAATGATTAGTTCTCTGAAAGATTCTACCTCAATATATATTTGGGAGTCAATCTCCTGAGTTCCATATCCAATCAGTCTTGTATTCATTAAGAATTTCAGACTCAGCATATCCAAGTTGGAAAACATTGTCTTCTCAAACTTCATATTCATTCCCAACTTTTCATTCTCCCTTACATCCTATATCTTATCACTCAGCATATCTTATCTCTTCTACCTCTGAGACATCTTTACTACCCACTCCTTTCTTTCTAATCATGTAAACACTACTATTTACTTTTTCTTAAAATTTATATAGTAATTTATTTTTTCAGTTCCACATAAAAATGGTTTTCAAGAATCATTTTTGTAAAATTTGAGTTCCAATTTTTCTCCTTACCTCTCATATCTCCCTTCTCCAAGATAGTAAGCAATTTAATATAATTTATTCAAAGAAAATTATTTAAAATCAATTTTCATATTAGTCATATTGGGAAAGGAAAATCAGAACAAAAGGGGAAAAACAGCAGGAAAGAAAAAGCCCCCCCCCCAAAAAAAAAAAAAAACAACACAAAACTATCCTTCAATCTGCATTCAAACTTCATAGTTCTCTCTCTGGATGTGGATGGCATTTTCCACCCCAAGATTATTGGAGTTTTTTTGAATCATTGCATTGCTGAGATAACTAAGTCTATCATAATAGTTCATCATATAATCTTGCTGGTTATTATGTACAAGGTTCTCCTGGTTCTGCTCACTTCACTCAACATTAGTTCATGGAAGTCTTTCTAGGCTTTTCTGCAATCAGCCTGCTCATCATTTCTTAGAGAGCAATAATATTCCATTATATTCATATACCATAACTTATTCAGCTATTCCTCAATTGATGAGCATCCACTGAATTTCTAATTCCTTGCCACTACACAAAGAAGTGCCACAAACACTTTTGCATGTGTGGGCCCCTTTTCCCCCCTTTATGAACTTTTTGGGATACAGACCCAGGAGTGACATTGTTGGATCAAAGGGTGTGCCCAATTTTATAGCCCTTTGGGCACAGTTCCAGATTTCTTTGCAGAATGGCTAGATCAATTCACACTTAGTTGGGGTCTTTATGCCTCTTGCCTAGACTATTAAGAGATAATCTAAAATGTTCTGCCTCCCTTCCAGAGGAGGACAATGTTTTGATATTAGAAATAATATTTTAGATAATATAAAAAGGGAAAAATTTAAAAAAAAATTAAAGGGGAAGAAGAAAAAGAGAACTAAAACCAGTTCAGCACAATGGAAAGGTCTGAATATATATTCAGTGTTCCATTACCTTTCTCACTCCCCATGAAACTCCTCCCCATATGTCAGTTATGCTTGTTCTTGCAATTTTGAAAAAAAAAATGGCTTCAAGTTACAGAGATTAGAAAATAGATTTAAACATGTTACTAGAATTTCCTTTCTTATAAATATGGGCAATTATGCTATTGTTGTCTGTGCATCATCATCATCATCATCATCATCATCATCATCATTATTATTATTATTATTATTATTATTATTATTATTATTATTATTATTTTTACTGTATTTATTCTCTACAAGGTCTGTAGCCTGAATGAGATTAAGCTGATGCTTTTTTTTTTTTTTTCTTGCTTTAACTAAAGCCCTGAATTCTCTGGAAGCTGCACTAGTGTACATGTTGTCCTAACTCAGATTCTGCCTTGGGAATGGTATTGAAGAATGGAATTGTTTCTGTCAAAAATCTTTTCTGCCTGAGAAGAGAATCATTAATCATCAACACAGAAGTGGAGAGTAGTCTCAGTTTAATGATTTAAAAAACAAAACAAAACATTTGATTTTCATTTCCTTTGGAGCTATAATTGATCTCTTTCTATTATTTCTAAAGGAAAAAAAATTCTTTAAATCCCTACAAGGGAAATGAGCAGTTGTCAAATTTCAAATTCATAAGTGCTCTAGATGGAGAGGTACACCTATGCTGGTGGGTGGCAGAATCTCTTCAGAGAGAAATGTGGTGCTATCCTGGTCAAGTTACCAAATTTTTCATTTACCAGCCTATGTCTTCAGTATCCCTTTATTGGGAATTGTGCTAAATAGGGGGTATGTAACAGGGGGTAAAATGTATTTAAAGTAGTAGTGTTTTGTATTATTATATTAAATATAAATTAAATATATGGATCAAAAGAGTATAAAATATTAAAACATAATTTTAAAAAGTTTATATTAAAATAGTATGAAATAGTAAAACATAAATTTTAAAAGTATATATTAAAAACATCAAAATATCAAAAGTGCTTAATGAGGGGGCTCTGAACAAATTCTAACTAATCAGCATAAAGGCATAATACTGCAGATCAAAATCAGTCAGTATAAGCAATAGAGAGAAATCTCAAAACATCTCCCTGAATTAAAGCAAGCAGAGGAAATCACACACACACACACACACACACACACACACACACACACACACACACACACCACTCAATATGGGTGTAGAGAGATATTTTACCCTGCAGGAAAGTAGAAAGGGAAAGGGATACAAGAAAGGGGAGGGTGAAAACCATACCAAGAAAACACATATCCTTGAACATAAAGGGGCAATCATGTCAAATAGGGCAGCCAGGGGACGCTGAGTTCGAATCCGATCTCAGATACTGGCTCACATGACTGGACACTTTTCAGTTTCCTTAACATAACAGTGGGGTATCTACCTTGCAGGCTTGTAAGGGTCAGATTTGAACCCGGAGCTCCTGCACCATCCGGCTGCCTTAACTTTGGTATCATTAAGTGGGAGATGGATGGCTCCCAGTGATTTCAAACCATTGCATCTCCCTTAAGGGCAAATGATTTCCCTCAATTAGCTCCTCTGCACTGCTTATTAGGGCTGTTTCTCTAGCTGATGAAAAGCAGAGGACAACCTAGAACTGACAAATGTAGAGGAGGAAGCCATCCCCAGGAATGACCTGTTCCAACTTCCTGGCGCCATAGACAAGGATGCTGTCCACCAGACGGAACCAACCTTTGACCTATGGTGAGTGAAGCCGGTCAGGGGGCTAGAAACAGGAGAGCTTAATTGTAAATGCAGGACTCGGGCCTGGGGGGGGTCTGCTTTAGTGGGGGCAGATTCACTGCTCACACCTCCGGCTTTGCAGGGGGCCGTCGCCTGACAAGGAAGGGCCCGCAGCCAGGGGAATAGTCTGATTTATGGCAGTGCCTCCTGACCAGAGCATGGGGACTTGAATGCACTTGTCTGCTGCTCGTGGAGCTCAGTGTGGATCAAAACAACCCAATTAATGTGCGATTCTGCCAGAGCATGAGAGCCTCCAGAGGCGGAGAGCAAAGGCCCGTTGTGAGGCCGGGGTTCAGCTGGCTTGCTGGGCCTTCGTTAAGACAAGGCGTCTCCTAGCATCTTCACGACACTCAGAGCAAATCTGGCATTTCAGAGGTCACATGGCTGGTTTATTGAGTGAGCTGACTTAATTTTTCAGTCCCCAAAGAGAGAAATAAATGACAATATTTAGGGCTGATCCTTTGGTGATTGTCCTCCCTTCTTGAGAAGTAACAAAGCGACATCACGGTGTGGAGGTGGAAGTCCAGTGTGTCCAGCTGGGGCCGGTCAGAGCAGTAGGAGCTCAGAAGGCTCTCCCTCAGTTGGGCACAATTAAGCCACACCAACGTTTGGAGGGGATACGGCTCCACGCTGTACATCTCACGCTTCTTTTTGAGCTACTGCATCTCTGCTCTGCTCAGGGAGCCTAGGACCTTCTTTGATGGGCGCACACCATGCTGGGGGGGGGGGGTCCTATGCTTGAAATGGATCCAAAGTTCTTCAGGGAGACCTTGAGAGCGTCCTTGTATTACTGACTTCCATGTGGGCTCCGGTCCAGAAAATAGTCTCGGGCAAACATACATTTGGCATTCAAGCAGCGTGGCCAATCCCGTGGAAGTGGAAGTACTCTGGCTCGGAAGCCCATCTCAAGAACCTTATCTTGCCAGGGGGCTTCAGAGTCTTTCCAAAACAGTTCAGTTTCCTGTCCAGGTTTTCCAGGCACATAACAATGAGGTAGCCCTTCAGTCTGTTAAGCAGCCTCATCTCTCTTACATTTTCCTTTGGAGCCTTGCAAACACTGACTTAGCTGTGGCAGTGTGTGTCGGTCTTATCATCTGCATGTACATCCTTGAACACTATATTGCCAACATAAGTGAACTTATCTACACATTCAGAATGTCTCCATTTACTGTAACCGATGGTTCTATGTACGTTTGGTGTGTGCTGGCTGATGGAGAGCCTATGTCTTCTTGGTGTTCATTGTTAGGCCAAAATTAGCACAAGTAACAGAAAATTGATCCAAATTTGTAGGGTCTCAGCCTCAGAAGATGCACTGAGTACACAGACATCTGTGAACAAAAAGTCACTCTTCAACTCTCCCTCCACATCTTGGCTTGCAACCTTTTCAAGTTAAATAATTAGTGAATTATAATATTTACTATACTATGTACTATAATCATGACATAGTAAACTAATGATAGTAAATTATTTAACATCAGTAAAAACCAGCATGAAAAAAAAATTCGGTATCAGTGGGGTTGACCTTAACGTCGCTTTCATTGTCCTTTAATTGCTGAAGACATCATGCTACAAACCATGGGAGCAAGCACGTAGTCATACTTCGTCTCAGGTGATTAGGAAAGTCCGAGAGCATCGTCCATTATGCAGAATCCCTGCAAGCGTGCTGCTGTAGAGCTGGCATAAATACTGATGAACATCTCTGGGCAACCACAAACCCTCATGACTGATAGTATCAAAGACCTTGTTTAGATCAGTGAATATTGTATGCAGACCTCCATGATGCTTCTGACATTTTCCTGTAGTTGTCAGGCAACAAACATAATATCAACCATTCCTTTTCCCCTTTTGAAGCCATAACTCTGTAGATGATCATCTTCCAGGTGAAGGATCAGTCTACTGAGCATGAGGATGAGCAGGGCTTCCTAAAATTTTTCTTTGACTTCATCCGAATTCATTATGAGAGCAACATGTGCGCTGGCGGTGGTGGTGTAGTGCTTTCCTGTGAGGAGTGATTGCCATGAGCCTGTTGCTCACTCCTTTCGGAGCCATACTAGCTTGTTTAGGAGATTATTTTTGATTACAAAACTCATGGCAGCTTCATGGTTCTCTCCATCCCTGCTGCCACTCCAGAAAAATGTTTCCAGCTTGCACTTTGAGAAACTGGCTTTTATTTACCAGCCTTGTTCCACTTGGGTCTGTGACCTAGACATACTGCCTGCTAAGTCCTCTCCTAGCAAGAGCTTTTCATCTTCCAGGTCTGCTGGGTTTCATGTGTGTGCTCACGTTAGGGTGAGGGAAATAGTCTTTGCAGAAACTTCTGTCCATTTGTGTGTGAGTGTGTGGTGTGTGTGTGTCTGTGTGTGTCTGTGTGTGTGTGTGTGTCTGTGTGTGTTTGTGTGTATCTGTGTATCTGTGTGTGTTTGTGTGTGGATGTGTGAGTGTGTGTCTGTCTGTGTCTGTGTCTCTGTGTGTGTGTGTGTGTGTGTGTGTGTGTGTGTGTGTGTTTTGACTGCTCAGGATGACCCCTGCCTGCTGCAATGAGCAGGCCAGGGATGAGTGAAGCTGACAATTTTCAGGGAAGCTTTTCCAGTCCCTTCCCCATGTCAGGAAGTGGGACACTGGTCCTTAAGAAGGCTTCCGAGGTGCCCAAGGGCTGCTGAATCCCAGTCCTTCTTGCAGGGAGAAGACAGTCCCATGGCCGGGGCCAGGTGTATAGGACTGTGACTACAGCCACCAGTGCACCTGCTCCTGCTGATTATCACCTGCCTGGGGTCCCTAGACTCAGAGGTGGGTAAAAAGGCAAAATGGTATCTTCTGATTCATGTATAAATGGAGCCGTGTACTTGGAGTCTGACTTCATCTAGTCCTAAAAATGCACTTGAGCCCTTTTCTCTCTTCCAGAGCCAAAGGAGCTCAGGAGTGGTCCGGATGGCTGGTGGCAGCCCAGGATGCGATGAACCGGCCAAGGTCTAAGCTCTAAGAGCCCCTTCAGAGACTGCTTCCATAGTACTTAAAAGTCAGAGTTTGAAGGAGCCGATAGATCAGGCTGGCTGGAAAGGCGGCATTCTGAGTGAGA